>NC_056737.1:426204192-426341692 GCF_019279795.1 Protopterus annectens
ACTGGAACTTTAATTAAATATGCTGCCCTGGGTGCCAAACAGTCATTACGAGAGTCCAATCAAGACAAAATCAAGTGTAGAAGAAAAAAAAAATCAATGTATTGGCTACATGACAACTTACGTAATATCCAGATGGAAACAGGTTGTGATACATGAAAAAATAAATTACTTTTTAAATACATTACTGGAATGCCAGTCAAAATCAAGTATAAAAAAACAAGCAGCACTCAACTCAAACCACTACTCCTTGCACTGCAGTTCCAATTATAATTTATATTCAGCTTTATAAAATTAGCAAGTAACATGATGAAAGTAGCAATCTCTGTGATACCCCCACTTGTAAAAATGTTTCTTATCTAAAAGACCTGCTGCTTGACACAACTATCTACTTGTTTCATGGGGAAGACATGATCAAAGTAAAAAATGAACAGCAAACAAGAAACAAGCTCAAGATAAATTGCTTAACGGATTCTTGCAGAAGTTATGGACCATACTAACTCTGGGCAAGACTGCAATCCAAATTGTAGCTTGCTACAGATCCCCCACCATGCCCCAGGATTCCCACTCCTCATTTCTTAATACACTGGAAAATATTAGGGTACAACCTAACACCCTAATAATGGGCAATTTCAACTACCCTACCATTAATTGGGAAAACTACTCATGTACCAACTCTTGTGCTCAACGTTTTCTGGAATTCATAAATTCCAATGCCATGGATCAACTTATCCACACCCCCCCACCAGGGGCAGCAATATCCTAGACCTGGTTATTACCAACATGGGCAACTGGTGCTCCACACCACAGGTCAATTCCTCATTGGTCAGATCCGACCATAAGCTAATTACCCTAAACATCCACATCCCTCCCCCACCCCCCATTATGGAAACCACAGTAAAAAATTTCTCCAAAGCCAACTTCACATTTCTTAAGACAGAAGTGGCAAACTTCACGACACCCATGCTGATGATAGAGGTATGACTGCTGAATCCTACACAAATGCACTTTATAAGCACTTGCATGAGTGCATGGATCATGCAATCCCTAACAGAACCAAGATGCTATCCTCCAAAAAAAGGAAGCCAATCTGGTGGTCCCCTGCCATAAACAAACTCTACAACAGAAGAAAGAAACTGTTGCAAAAAAGAGTAAAATCCCATGATTGGAGAAACTCCCTGGTCAGCTTCAGTAAGAAGCTGAGATCTCTCATAAAATCCTCCAAAGCTAGTTATGAAAACAAAATCGCCACTGACTCTAAAGACAACCACAAAACATTCTATAGTTATGTCAAGAATCTCAATGGCAACACTCAGATCTGCTCTGAGTTACAGCACAATGGCACTAAATATACAGAACCAACAGATATTGCCAACATCCTGGCAGATAGGTTCAGTGCTAACTTTACCCCTCTGTCATCCCCTAAAGGGCCCATCTCTATACCAGAAGAATGCAAAGTTCCTGTAATCATGGCTACACAGGTAAAAAACACACTATCCAAAGCCAAGAACACAGCATCCATGGGACTTGACGACATCCTAGGCTGTGTTCTACATTTATTTTATTTATTTTTATTTTACATTTGTTAACCGGGCTAGTCTAACTGGATATATTTCCATTTTCAGTAGAGGCCCGGGGAGAAAAGCTCCACATGTAGACAGGACGGATACAACAAAACAACAAATACATAATAACAGATTAACAAACAGATTTAAAAAAGAGGTAGGTATTTACTCAAGACCAGAATAACTAATTATATTTAAAGGTATAAACCATATGTTCAACATAATTTCATCATTGGAATCAATTAGAGAAAGTCAAATTAGAGAAAGCAAGAGACCAAGAAAAAGAGAGAACATTTTGCAAAACAAAGTACAGAATAGAAGAGATATGTATTGCCAGAAAGAGAGAGACAAATAGCCAAGAGGAGGAGAAAGAGCCAAGAAAATTTTAATCAGGTTTAGAGCAGGAACATATCCAGTGGTTATTAAGGTGGACTTTTAGTTTTTGTTTAAACAGAGCAGTAGATGCAATTGAAGTAAGTTCGGGAGGAAGTTTATTCCAGTGTTTCCCAATGGCATTTGCGAAAAGGGAATCACCAGCAAGGTTATTAGATTTGGTTAAGGTAACTAGCAGTTTGCTAGAAGAGCGGAGAGAGTTCAGGTTTGAGTAAGGGCTTAAGAGGTTAGAAAGAGCAGGTGTATTAAGAGGTTGGTAAAAGGCTCTTTGGACAAACATAAGTTGGGATAGAAGCAACATGTTTGTCAGTTCAAGCCAGTTAAGTTGTTGCAGATTTTGACAATGGTGGGTTCTAAATTGTTTTCCAGTAACAAATCTAGCTATGTTATTGTAGGAGGTGGATAGTTTAGAGAGATTGTTTTTCTTAAGATTAGTGTAGATAGGTGAGGCATAGAGAAGTGTGGAAATAAGATGTGAGTGAGCAAGATTCACTTTTGCAGGGAAAGTTAAAAAAGTTTTGATTCTATATAGAGAGCCAAGTTTCCTGTTTACAGATTTAATGGTATTGTTGATATGAAGGTCGAAGGAGAGATTGTTATCAATCGTGACACCTAGCAATTTGGTAGTAGAGTCAGGTGATATAATGGTACCATTATTTGACACAATGGAGAAGTCAAGTGTAGGGGATCTGGTAGTAGGTTTAAAGAGAAGTAGTTTGGTCTTTTTTGCGTTTAGGAGTAGACAGCGTTTTAGGAACCAAGTTTCAACTTTAGAAAATACAGCTTGAGTGTTAGTTTGAAGTTCAGAAATGGATTTAGCAGAGCAAATAAGTGTGGAGTCATCAGCATATTGAATGCAGGTAGCCTGAGGAATGGCTACTTGTAAGTCATTTATAAAGAGGGAGAAAAGAAGTGGTCCAAGAATAGAGCCTTGGGGGACTCCAAGGGAGAGTGGTAGAAGAGATGAGAGTTTGTTATCCCAGAGGACAGCTTGTTTTCTGTTAGTGAGATATGAGCTGAACCAGTGGATAGTCTCAGGTGCTAAGGAAAGAGATTCGAGAATTTTTAGTAGGAGAGAGTGGTTAACCATGTCAAAGGCTTTGGACAGGTCAATGAAGAGAGCAGAAGACAGGACATTATTATTGCGATTATTGTTAATAATATCTGTAAAGGAGAGCAGAGCAGTAGTTGTACTATGATAGGGCCTAAAGCCGTGTTGACAGTTTGTCAGTATTTTATTTTGTAGAAGGTGATTCATTAATTGATGGTGGACACATTTTTCCATTATTTTAGTGAGAGGGGACAATAGTGCTATGGGTCTATAGTTAGAATGTTCAAAGGAGTTTCCTCCTTTATGTAATGGTATGATGTAAGAGATTTTCCATACATCAGGGATGGTTTCTTCGTTTATGGTCCTATTAATGAGAATTGATATGGGATAAGCTATTTCAGAGGCTGCTTTTTGAAGGAATTCAGAAGGAAGCTGGTCGGCTGAGGGGGTTCAAGGTTTAAGTTTGAGAATGCATCTCTGTATAAAGGTAGTGGAGATGGGTTGAAGCCTAAAGGTTGGTAGTTTGGAGGATGTATGGTCATGAATGCTGGTATTGTCACTGGATAGATGGGAGGCCAAGGAATTAATAGTATTGATGAAGAATGAGTTGAAAGTGTTGGCAGTGTCAAGGGGAGGAATTTTATCAGACCCAGAAGGGGGGGGGTGGTAGTCTGTCCAGGGTGAAGAAGTCTATTTAGGGTTGACCAGAATTTTTGAGGATTATTGTGATTCACTTGCTGAAGATTGCTATAATAGTTCTTTTTGTCAGAGAGGATTGATTTTTTGGTAATATTTCTCAGGTGTCTGAAAGTCTGTTGGTCTATGGGAGATTTGCTAGTTCGCCATTTTAACCAAGATTTGTTTCTAAGTGACATTTTTTGTCTAGTCTCTTTTGTTAGCCAGAGGGCTGGCTTAGCCTTAATTCTAATAGAACGTTTTGGTGCATGATAATCAAGAATAGTTAGGAATGTGTTGTTAAAGTAATTAACAGCTTCTTGAAGAGGAAGTGTTTTTAGTGGGTTCCAGTTACAAGCCTTTAGTTCCGTTTTAAAAAGGGTTGGGTTAAAGCATTTGAGGTTACGTAGGGTCCTATATAAAGGAGAGTAATTAGAGGTATTTTTTTGTCTAATAATATAGGTTAGGTTGTGGTCACTAATGTCATCAGGTAGCGTTCCAGACTGATATTTAACTTGAGGTTTGTTTACCAAAATCCAATCAAGAATACTTTCTTTGTTATTAGTTTTGTTGATCCTAGTAGTGGTGTTAATTGTTTGAGTGAAGCCGTGGAGATTAATATGGAATGCTGGGTTGTTAGTGGATATTGAGGACCAGTCTAAGTTGAGGTCTCCTAGTATTATGGTTTCTTGTGGGTAGGTGGATGAGGCCCAACTGAGGATATTTTCTATGGTAGTAGAGTTATTTCCAGGGGGTAGATATATACAGGTGATATAGATTTTTTGAGGTTTAGTTGCAGCTTTGAGATAAGAAGTTCAGTTTTAGTAAATCCAAGGTTCTCATAGGGTACTAATGTTATTTTTAGTTCTGTTTTGAACAATAGTGCTACTCCTCCGCCTTTTTACCATTGCGTCGAGTCTCAAGATATTATAACCTGGTGGTATGATTTCAGTGTCTTTAGTAAAGGGTTTTAACCAGGTTTCTGTTAAACAAAGAATGTCAAAGGAGTGGTGATCAAGAAGAGAGTGGAGTAGGGTTATTTTGTTATTGACGCTTTGGATATTAAGGTGTCCAATGAGTAGAGTATTTGTGTTGGAGGTTAGTGATTCATGAGAAGTGTGTAGAGAAACAGGTGTAGCTTCAGCTGAAAAATTAGATGGACCGGGGTTGGGGTGGATGTCACCATCTATCAAGGTAGAGTGGTTGTATTGCAAGTAGGATTTGTTAGGGAAGTTTAGAAAGTACTTAAGTTTTCTAATCAAGAGGTTCTGACATTTTATGTGAGACAATCTGTGGTATTTAGCTAAGAGGTAGCTAGAGGTAGATGTGATGTTTAATTGAGAAAGGTTTAGACTTTTGAAATTTGAGGTTGTATGTTTAGGAGAGTAGTTGAAGTGGAAATTGAGTTTAGTTTCATAGGAGGTTAAGGAATAGGGCAGAATGAGAGAAAGGGAAGTGATGAGTAGAAGAATTAGTATTTTTAGAGTGTTGTTTTTTACAGAGGTCATGGAAGTATGTTGGAGGATGTCTGTTGACATGTTGAGATTATAAGACAGGAATAGACTAGTGAACTTTGGAAGACTATAGTGTAAGGATGTATAGCTAGATGGAAGAGACAGGATAGGAATATACCTATAAGTATAGTCAGGTGATAGGAGAGGTGATAGAGGAAGGTAAAGTTGAGAGGAAGTTGTGGATGATGTAAGAGTCAGTGATAGGTGAAGTTAGAGGGGGTGTGGTGTAAGGGGTATAAAGCTAAGGACACGTGGGGTGGGTGGGATAAGGGGGTAGGGAGAGGAGCGAAGCGGGGCAGAAACAGTTAAGAGAGGAGAGCAGAAAACAATCAGCTAAGCAGGAGAGTAACACCACGAGTTACCTCTACTACTTAGTTTAAGAAGCAGGAAAGGGAAAGTTGTTTAAGGAGCCTGAGAGGGATTCAGGCAGTAAACAAGTAAGTAAAACAGGTGCAGGTAAAAGTGGGAAAGAGGTATAGTTTAGGTGACAAAAAGACAAGAAAGGGAGCAGTGATAATACACGGAGACAGCAGGTGCAAAGGTATAGGGAAGTAAAATGTACAGTTTGCAGAGGGGCACAGAGAGGAGAGCAGAAAACAATCAGCTAAGCAGGAGAGTAACACCACGAGTTACCTCTACTACTTAGTTTAAGAAGCAGGAAAGGGAAAGTTGTTTAAGGAGCCTGAGAGGGATTCAGGCAGTAAACAAGTAAGTAAAACAGGTGCAGGTAAAAGTGGGAAAGAGGTATAGTTTAGGTGACAAAAAGACAAGAAAGGGAGCAGTGATAATACACGGAGACAGCAGGTGCAAAGGTATAGGGAAGTAAAATGTACAGTTTGCAGAGGGGCACAGGGAGGAAAAAGCAGAAAATAGGCAGGTATTAAAAATGTAAGACCCAGTTGTCAGTGAACAGAAGGTAGGAGAAACAGAGAAAAGGAGTGCAGCAGCCAGATAGAGGTAATTGAGAGATAGAGTGGAAACAGCAGAGGCAAGACAAGCAGGATGCTACAGTTGAGGGAAGACTAGCAGGGGCAGGAGTGGTTAACAACAAATGCTAGGGGATATGGTGACTGAATAGTATGCAGGTGAGTAAGGGATGGGGGTAGCTTTAGCTTGTACTGCGTGTGTGCCGCCCACAAGAGGACATAGACACCAAGTAAATTATACAAAAATGGACATACAGCCAATGCAGGTGAGAAAAGGAGATTAACTGCTTTTACTCAAGAGGAGTTAGGGGTGCTTCCTGGGTGCCAGTACAGATAGCCAGCTTCGTAGCTTCAGGTAAACCGGGAGAGATAAGCCAGCAGGGAAGGGACAGCCCGATGAGGAGCACTAGGCTTTAATGCTGGAAAACAAAAAGAATAATAAGTGAGAGAGCAGCTGTGGTTAGAAGAATAGGATATAAGGAGAGGTACAGGTAACAGGTTAAAAAAAAATAATATTTGCAATTCCAGTATCAGTTATTCAGGCAATATTCAAAGGTAGCAGCAGTAGGTATAATACATTTATACATAGAACTATGTATGAGATACATTCAGCAGGAGGTCATTCCCGTAATAGTATACAATAGTAGGGTACTAAAACAGTTGTTAGAGGAAGGATTCATACACTTTGCAAGTAAAAGGTATCTACTACATGCAGGTCTAGTACCAAACAGTGGATGAGAACAGCAAACAAGAAACAAGCTCAAGATAAATTGCTTAACGGATTCTTGCAGAAGTTATGGACCATACTAACTCTGGCTACCTCTCATGAACTACAGAATGAACTGGCACCCCACCTAAGTACCATGTTAAATCATAGCCTCACCTCAGGCTATGTGCTCACTAAATGGCGCACAGTGACAGTTATCCCACTCCACAAAGGGGGAGCCACCACAGACCCCGGAAACTACCGCCCCATTAGCCTAACCAGCCTGGTCTGCAAGGCTATGGAGCGCATCATCATGGAACTTATAAACAATGACATTGGTAATCTCCAAACTCAGGACCCCACCCAGTTCGGGTTTGTAAAAGGCAGATCATGTCTCCTTAACCTGATAGACTTCTTTGAAGCAGTCACCAAAGCCCTAGATGAGGGTAAGGTGGTTAACACAGCCTATCTAGATCTCACCAAGGCTTTTGACACCATCCCCCACTCTGGAATTATAGATAAACTCACTAAACTAGGTATAAATCCCTATGTCACAAGATGGGTTGCCAACTGGCTCACTGACAGAAACCACACTGTGAAAGTAGCAGACTCCAAATCCAGCTTCAGACCAGTGACAAGTGGAGTACCACAGGGTTCAGTCCTGGGTCCTCTCCTGTTTGGTATCTACTTGTCTGAAGTACAGGCCAACACAGAAGGTCTTTGGCTAATGAAGTTCGCAGATGACTGCAAACTAGGAGCCATAATCAAAATTCCAAAAGATGTGGACATCCTACAAAAGGGCCTTGCTGAGACAGATGCCTGGTGTCAAAGCCATGGCCTCAAGCTCAATGCCAAAAAGTGCATTGTCATTCCTTTTGGTAAAAACTCAGTACCCATGAACTACCACATAGGTGGTAGTCTACTTAACACTGAAAGTGTGATAAGAGACCTTGGGACATAAGTGGACAGTAGTCTCTCCTTTGATAATCACATTGCCACAGTAGTCAGGAATCCTTCTATGTGGCACACTTCATCACAAAAGGTTTCTCATCCAGGAAAAAAGAGGTCATTGTTCCCCTCTACTCGTCACTCATTAGACCCATTATAGAGTACAATGCCCCTTTTGGTATGTACCTCACAATACATCTACAACAACTGGAAAGGCCACAGAAATACCTCACAAACAGGATTACTGGCCTCAAAGAGATGCCCTATGCAGACCGTCTCAAAAAACTACAGCTTTACTCTGTTGCATATCGCCTACTCAGAAGTGTTCTGTGCCTAACACACAAAGCTATGTCAAACCCAGAGCTTTTAGACATGCTCCACTTAAAGAAATCCCAATCCCTATGAGCTACACACTCTAGGGACCTAAACCTCATCACCACAATAAACAGAACATGCTGGAGGGATAGATTCCTGTTCCAGAGACTTCCTATACTCTGGAACAAACTACCTATCTATATCAAACAAAGCTCCTCATTAGCACTGCTCAAGAAAAATCTTGATGATTGGATGGGAGATAGGAAATTCACCCCGGGGATCACTTCTGTGGCTCTGCTTGACAGTGGCACAGGAAAATAATTTTCTTGGGTGGTGAAAGCCATGGGTACATTTGGCTAGGCTTATATAGGCCCTAGGGACAATAGCCTAGTACCTACCTATGAACCTATGAACCTATGAGCACATGATAGATTGGCATTCTGTTTAGTTTATGGGTAAAGCCTGCAAAGATGACTGCAAGTCTCCAAGAAATGTAATGAGCTTCTGAAAATACTGTAATCCTGTCCTTTTATTACAAATACTGTCATATGCATTTCAATACCCAAGGCTTATACATTATCTAGTTATGTAAATATTCTCTGCATGGCAACAATGAAAAGGCTTTCAATACTGGTAATTCTTTAACAGTATGCTTATTAAAGCTTACTTGCATCTTACAATCTCCGACAAGCTTACCTGATGGTCATTAAATCATTGCTACTTAAACAGAGCAACAGGGCACTGTGACATCATGCATTTCCTGAATAATAAGAAGCATAAATCAACAGTATAAAAATATGACAGAAAACCAGAACATTCTGCAAAATCAAGGACAGATGAAAAGCCACGGTTGTACATCTGGTCTACCTTGGATGGGGGAATACTCTGCACACTTACACTGCATAACTGCTCCTTGCCTTCCTTGGACACATCCAGAGCCACTACAATGGGGAGTGGGGTGCAACAAGTATGTCACAATTTGAAATGTCTCTGGCTGACGGTGATGGCTCTGACACTCATACCTCTCAGATTCAGAGCAAGAAATCTGGACAAAGCCATACATAGAACTAGAAGTGGGACACAGGCCCAAAAATAAGGACAATTTTTTAAATATTGCTCTTATTAATTTAGATAATAGAACAGTAGTAGGTCTTGCATTAGTACAAATTTTCTGAAGGGTATGAAATCTGAAACTCAAATGTCTGCCATTATTTTCTAACTTCAGTCTTTAATGATTTGCCACTAATTTGTCAGAAAACCACAATTTTATGAAAAACAGACCAAAAATGTGATGCAAAAATATAAAGTTGCCACACAATACAGCTGGGAACCTGTCAAAAAAGGGACAACTTTTTAATATTAACACTGTTAACTTGAGCAGCTAACAAAATAAGAGCATCTACATGCATTTCTGAAATAAAAGTAATCTATAACTCTGATCATTACAGTTATATATAATTGTAAACCCTCCATGTTTTCTTCCAAAATTGCCATTTTGAGGAGGGATTATTAGGGGAGAGCAACATTTTGAGCCAAAATTGGGGACAATTGAGAGGTTTGGATATTCCTAATTCTAAAAAGAGATTTGCACGTACCTCTCAACCTCTTAATGCAGGAAATCTGGACAAGGCCAAATATATTAGGGGAACATACAAACACTACTAAAAATTGCTCTTGTATAAACTTAAGACAGTTGATAGAATAACAGGTCTTGCATTAGCATGCATTTTTCTAAAGGTTATGACATCTGAAACTCAATGTCTGTCATTAGTGACTTCATTCCTAAATGATTTGCTAGAAAACCACAACTTTTATGAGGAACAAACCAAAAATAAGAAGCAAATATCTATTCATTCTGCAAAAATATGGACAACTGAGAGGTATAGTTCAAGCGGGGCTGTCTGAGTTTGCTACCCCCTCACAAAATCATGGTCGAATGGAACCTCCCCCCTCCAGCCATTCCAATGTCCCATTCCTTTGTTATTTTGCCCCATTTACCATAAACACTGTAATGTGCATACTGCTATACTTCTGCAATGATTTAGATTTCATTTGAAAGTTTTATTTTGCATTTTACAGCACAAACCCTAATAGATATCTATTAAACAAAACAATGCAGTCTCGCAATGAAAATAGACCTAGCATTAAAACTTCTCTGCCCTTCAAACTCACATGCAACGAAACAGCATTGAAACCTACATTCAAAGAAAATACATTTTGCCAGTGGCAGATAAAGAATAACTTTGGGCTGTTTTCAAAATCATAGGCCCCTTGAACATGAAACATACACATGCTCTTTGATATACCTTCCTGACTGTATTACATTATATTCTGTGTACAATACAGTACAGTTGTTAGAGAGCATTTTAAATTTATTGTTTTGAACATTTTTCCAGTAAACAATTAAACAAAATGCATGCACCAATGACAAAACTGCCCAATTTAGAACATTTCCATCATAAAAAGTCTACTCAACCTTCTATAGTCCACCAGTATCAGTAAATATGCACAATCTCTAAAATACTAAAATACACATTAAAGAAATCTGTAACTAATAAAGAGGTTGCTGCTATAAAAACAACTTTATATGTCATTGTTTCATCTACAAATAAAGTGCCTGTTGCCCTTGAAGAATAAATTGCCTATGTTGCATGCATTAAAAAAATGATAAGCTAGTAATACCGCAATAGGGAATGGATGGCAAACTGATAACAGGTTCATAGTTACTAGGTATCTTTGCCAAAAAGGACTGCAGCATCCACCCCCTTTACAACACAGTACAGTAATGCATCTATCTACTGTGGAAGTAGAACCCACAGCCTTCTGTACTGAAAGCAAGTACACAACCTGTTGTGCTATTAACAATGCAAGCAGACTTAGCATAAGCAGCACTAAACTTTTGTTCCCCTGCAGCTCTCAGCTCCTTGTAAAATCTACTCGACACTCAGCTGTATTTCTGAACTTTGCAGCACAAGAAATATGTAAAAAGCCAACATTTATTGGGGGGGGGGGGACAAAAGGCCAAACACCAGGGACACATTTTAAACATTGCTTGTATAATGTTGAAAAGTTGCTAGAATAAAATGCTGTGTTACCACAATACATTTCACTGCCACGTCTTGAACCCAGGGGACCCTGTGCAAAACAGTCAGAGAAACATAACACTATGCCAAATCAGCTGAAACAGAGGAAGACAAACTTAAATGGCTACCATTTAGTGAATTCAGTTCTCACCATAGCTGTCAACCTCTTAGCAAAACACATGTGGACAAAGCCAGTAATGGGGGTAATACAGCCCCTAAACATTCAGTGAATTCAGTTCTCACCATAGCTTTCAACCTTAGCTAAAAATACCTGGACGAGGCCAGTAATGGGGGAATACAGTCCCAAAAATATGGGCAAATTTCAAATATCCATGTTATAAACTTAGACAATTGCTAGAATAAAAGGTTGTTTTACCATGTACTTTCTGAAGAATATGAAGTCTGAAATTCAAATGCCTGTTATTTTTAAACATTTGTTAACCAGGAAACTAGTCTAACTTGGAACAAAACAAAGCCATTTTTCAGCAGAGCAGGGAGAAACATCTTTGTAATGGATGGGAAGACATGCAGACTCCACACAGAAGGCACCCCAGCCAAGAATCAAACCAGAGAACCTGTAGCTGTCAGGCAACAATGTTACCAGTGCACCACTGCACTACAAACCTTTGCAAGGCAAACTGAAGATACAGAAACCACAGATTTTATGAGAACAGAACAAATATGAGGCAAAAATCTGCAATGTTTTACAAATAGTGGTGGGTAGGGAATTCAGGTCCTTGCCACCTGCATACAGGGTTCAAGCCTGAGTATCTCTACCCACCACTATGTGTTAACAGGAGCATTACACACAGACACACACACACACACACACACACACACACACACACACACACACACACACACACACACACACACACCTCCCGATTGAAATAGCAAAGAACACCCTTACCTCTCTCCCGATTGAAGCAGCAAAGAACAAAACAACATTGTCTGGAATGTGCTTGACCGACTTCAACGCTTCCATGCAAGCCACTCCATCATTGTCTGGAAACCCGTGCTATGCTTCAAAGTCAACTTACCTGTCTCCTGATTCTTCCCGCGCTCCCTGCGAGAGCTTTGATTGGTCCTGTCTGCAGATCAAGCAGTCCAGAGCTCCTCTGTTCTGTGCGGTCATCTATCACACAGATCCCTGGGCATCTGCGGGGCAGAAAATACCTTCCCTGTATCTGGACTGCTGACTCAGGCAGTCAGAGTTCGCACAGATTCCTGGGAATCTGCAGGCCAGTCTGAGTGTGTCTGCGCATGCACGGAAGTCCGGTACTCATAAAAAAATTACGATTACAATTTTTATTCCATTTGTTTCTAGGTGGGAGGGCTTTTGTCCTGCAGTCCGATAGCATGAGCTGCCCCTGCTTATAAGTACCAGTTTTCCCAGTGGTCTAACGTTTTGCCTTATAGGAAGTAGATGTCTTACCCCCCCCCAAGATTGGAAAACTAGTGTGCCTCAACACAAGTATCTGTGCTTTATCTATATTTACACACACACACACACACACACTATATATATATATATATATATATATATATATATATATATATATATATATATATATATATATATATATATATGTGTGTGTGTGTGTGTGTATAAAATTTGTTCCAGCCACAGGTGTAAACTAATACAGGCCACCACCTCACAGACTTCAAAAATCCAATGAAGTGTCACCATCTTGAAAAGAAATATAGCACAGAATTACTGTCAAACACAGAAATAGCCCCACCCCCAAAAAACAGTATGTCAAAAACTATATCAAATGCCAAAAATACACATCCCCAACTCAAATATGTTACTGTCGTCATAAAAAATAATAACGGAACAGAAATAGAACAAAGCAAGAATTAAGACTGTGGCAGAAATGAAACATACTTTTCAGTAATAAAAGCTTAAAAACTCTAATCAACTACCAATCATTAGCGGACCAGAGTTCCGCTGTGGCAACCCCTAACCAGGAAAAGCCGAAAGACACAACAACCTAATCAGGAACAGCATAAGACATACCAAAAGGTAAAGCAAAAATCTTCTGAATAAAATGAAAACATAAATTACAGAAACAAAAAAGTGAATCAATATAGGAAGGGAGAGAGAGGAAATGAATAATATGAAACCAAGACAGTCATCATATCAACAGAAAGCAGACACTTCTATGAACCTATTACATACACACAAATGCAGAAGAAAGAATTTACCAGGCTTTGCTTGACCTACAAGATAATGTTGAAAATCTAGTACACAAAACTAAGACTCAACACAAATAGAAATTAATATTAACATAGTAGTAAAATGCATGTAAAATTACCACAGAAGCCCAGCTTAAATAAAAACAAAGGTACTGTCAGCTAAACAAAATGATATGCTTACATATTCCTGTACTAATTGAGAGTTGTAACCAAAATGATCACCCTTGTGAATAATTTTGGAGTAAAACAAGCATATCATTGGCTAAATCACCATAAAAATGACAGGGGAGAATTACTGCTTTAATATATGTGTGTTTTTCATTTCATGGAGTTGCCATTGAAATGATCACTGTTGTGGATATTTTTGAGGCTGTGAACCTGAGAAGCAATATAAACGTTTATGAAGCACTGGGCTACTGATATGAGTTTCTACATCAGGACTTATTCACCTGACACTCAGTTGATTTATTATATTGCACTAACACCTGTGTATACAGAGGACTGGATGGTTTGACAGAAGGGACCATTAAATGACTACCCTGAAAATTTTATTCTAACATTCTACACAGTTAAACAGTTATAATCCTCCCTATACATCTATAAATTAGTTGAAATGGATGGAGGAACTATTATATATGCTTTGGAGTATATTTTAATGTATAATTAAATGTATTATGAATTAATGGATTACTAAATGTAAAATTTAAACTGCAAAGTAATGCAAATTTTGTAAATGTGATAAGCCATTTGAGTGTGTGCATGACACAGATGTTACCTTACACCCAGAGATAAGACACATGCCCTTCAGGCTCATGCCTGACAACAACTCTGGGCATGTGGTAATGCTCTACACCTGTGCCTTATTGCATACATATTATGTGTTAATAAAAGATTATGATAAAAATGTATCTGAATGTAGATATGTTTTATTACCATCCTATTTACATTAACAGGGGTAAATAATCATCCTGCCAGCATCACTAAGTATCTGGCTGCTTCAACAGTTAAGAAAATGCCATTACATTCATGCTGAATTAGGAAAAATGAATCTTCATAAACAGCATGCACAAAACATGAACACCGCTGCTTCAAAAACAACACTGTCTGCCTAAATCAAGATCTGGAAATAAACTTTGATTTAGCTAAAAATAAATTAAAAGAACAACAATAAAATAAAACATAAACTGCAACTATACCATCGGAAATCAGGCCTGAATCTAAAAATCTATACTAACTAGTATTAAACGAATAAAAACATAACTTAATTGTTAAACTAACTTATCATAACATTGCCTTTTACCAAATCCTGCTTGAAAGATGATAAAATATCACAAAACTAGAGTAGAAAGCCACTCATGACATACCTCCTTCATAAAAAATGAAAAGTAACCTAATCCATATTCAACAGATACCTTACACAAATAACATAAATACTGCATTCCCCTAAAATGAATGGGAAACAGGAATTCAAAGCAAAAGATATAAAACATTGGATGAATGAAACATGTAGGTTTCTGGTTTGGGTAATACACAAAACACCTAGTTATATAATTGGGAAGCTTGATTTCATGACTTCACCACTGATCATAAAATCTATTCTCTAAATCTGCAGTTCAATATATTTCATGTATTATACATCAAACCCTTATATATGTAGTACACATCAGACAACAGCTGATCGATTCTTACCTTGGTGTGTTCTGTTACATATGCAGGAACATGTTGTACTCATTATATACCACACATTTACATACCTACACATATATGCACAGAAGTGTATGCTGTTTTGATCAATTTGCAGATATTTGATATACCCTTTAAATCTGACACCACTATTTATTTTGGAGGTGTCAGGTGTTATATTATTAAAAGCTCCATTATTTTTATTTTTGTGATTGGTTGTCCAGCTGCGCTAATCTGTTTTCATTGGTTACCCTAGTAGTGAATACGTGAGAAGCTATAAAGACATAATAAATGACAACTAACATCCGAGAACACGAGATAGTCAATGAAACACAACAGTGAGACAAACAGATACAAACGAGCAACTGGAATGGCATCATTCTAAGCCTCACGAGTGAAGGAATGAAAAAAATATGCTGAATTTTCTGGCCCAGACCATACTGAGTAGGACAGTGGCACAAGATGTGTTTTAGACCTTTCACTTCATAGATTAGTACTAGGCTAGCTGTCCTCATGGACCATTTTTAAGCCTAGCCAATTACCCCCTGTGAGAATCAAACCCTGCACTTTGTGCTTCTAAGGTAAACACCTTAACCATTACGCCACCCTCGCACCCACTTTCTAATGATGGTGTATCAAAAACTGATATTATGTAGGTCTTACAACTCTTATAAGATAATATAGTACATTGAGAGATTGCCTGCAAGTCATACTTTGTTCTTCTGTACTTCTTAGCAGGAGGCCTGATGAGGATTCAGCTGGAAGAACAAAGAAATCTATCCTAAAGCTGCAGCTAGCCTCTGCATGCAAGCCTTTCTTTTACCCCTGCCAGACCATTTCTTCCTACTTCCTGAGCCATCTCTGTACCACTTCAGTGGCTCACACTCTACCACAAAGTTTGCCAGAGTATTCCACTATTCACTACTCTATCTGTGAAAAGTTTTACTAAAAAATTGTCTTTAAATCGTCACCTGTCTAGCTACCGCATATGACCCTTTCCCCTCATTCTTGTCATCCTCTTCAGATACATGTGACCCTCACACTTTTGTTTGAGAATGTCATATGTCCTGCATTTGACAGGGCAATATGTTCTTATATCATCCCTTTCCCTGCTGTCTGTGCTTGAATGACCACTTATAAAATGCAGACTTCCTGCTTGGCATTTATGGATATTAAATATAAAATGTACCAGTAATTAATATTTATTCACAATAAATATAAACCTTTAATTTAGGTTAATATTTATGCACGTTGAATGCAAAGATGTGTTTGAAATTAGCAGTTATGCATATTGAATACAGAAAAATTGTTTTGTATTTGCATGGGAAAACTTATTGAGCTATTGACCGTGGTGAACTTTTTTTCTTCATTGTAGATGAAGGAAAAAAAACAGAGGTCTGGGCAGCAGAACACATGCCAAGGGGCACTAAACCAAGTAAAAGAATGTAAGCTGCTGTCTGTTGTGAAAATGGGCTATAGCTCTTGCTGGCACACATTATAGGCTGGCAAAACTGCATGTTCAGAATATAACCTTAACTGACAAAATACAAGAAATATTTTCTGTGGGAGAAAACACAGACCAGGATCATTCAACAAATAAGGAGCAAAATTGTCTTACTAAATCACATTCAGGGTGACCACTCTAGCAAGATGACAAAAGAGCTGTTATAAGGAACATTATGTCTTGCCATAGAATGTTAGTGTGAAACATGGCTATTTGGTTTGCCATGCTTTTCCTGTCATAGCATTCTCACTCCTCAGAAAATTGGTTAGGTTACCTTATCCCATGACTAGGCTTGGAAAGAACATGTTTTAAAAGTCTACTGTTAGTAGAATGATTGCCATTTTTTCTTAATGTGAACACCAACGCAGTCTGTGCTGTACAGAACCATTTTTATGTTGTTTGGTTTAGCCTGAATTGCATAAAGTAGGTGCTGGCAGTTTATGACACTTTATTTCAAAAATATTAAGAGCACAGATTTTTCAGTTTTTTTTTTCAGATTCTGAACTTCCATGAAAGCAAAATAACTCAGCACTCCCATTTTAGTATTATATAAAGCCAGAATCAACCTGAAATTCTTAATATTCTTATCTTTTTAGTGAATAATGACTTTAAAACTGTGAAGTTTAAAGATTTAATAAGAAAAAACAGATAAGGCAGCCAAACTTGGCTTAGAATCATCAATTTATTAAAAATAAAAGGTAAGCGCTTTCATACACTGCACTTCCTCACACCATAAAATACAACCACAACCAAACCATTTAAATAGGACATTCAATAAAACAATAATTGAATCATTAAAAGCCTTAATGGTTTAAGGAGCGAGCCTTCAATACAGGCTTTAAAGGCACACATCTGTTCAAACCTGGTGCTCTATGTGCTAGAAGTCTACCTATCCATTTAGTTTCAGCCAATTCCAACTTATTTTCCAAATCTCCCCCTCTCTAATCCATAACAATTAACTATAAAACAAAAAACACAAAACTATGTCCAAAATTATTGCATACATGTTTATATAATGCACTGGAGGGATCCCTTCTTTTTCGTATATAACCTGAATGCTCTAAAATACGTTCTTTAAAAGAGAGTGTAGTCCTCCCTATATATAAAAGCACGTACAATCTTTGCACTGGGCCAGATAAACCAAAAAAGAAGAGGTACAATCTGCATAGAATCTTGGTTCAAAACTATGCCCATTAACAGGGTGTACAAAAGTTTTCTCCATAGAGATAAAACTACAAGTCCTACACCTCATATAAGGGTAAGTACCCATCATAGCCTACCATCCAGTAGATCAACCCTGACTTGTAGTATAGCATAACTCCCTTTTCAGCGTTCACTTATTCATAAATCTAAGAGAAGGACATGGACCAATCAGTTCCTTAATTTCATCATCAGCCAATAATACAGGCCAATTCATCCTAACAGTAATACACACCTTATTTATATCACTTGTATAAGTCATATACAAAGAAGGGATCCCACCAGTGCATTATATAAACATGTATGTGATAGTTTTGTGTTTTTTGTTTTACAGTTAATTACTATGGATATGAGAGGAACTGATGTGTGCCTTTAAAGCCTGTCTTAAGGCTATTAATGATTCAATTATTGTTTTATTGAATGTCCTATTTAAGTGGTTTGGTTGTGGTTGTATTTTATGGTCTGATGAAGTGCCGTGTATCTGTACGAAAGTGCTTACCTTTATCTTTTTAATAAATTGATGATTTTAAGCCTTGTTTGGCTGCCATCTGTTTTTTCTTATTGGATTTATCATTTGGCTTAAGGCAGCCTTCATCTGCTTGGTTGGTTATTTTTTATACAAGTTTACAGATTTGGCCAAATTTCTTTAGTGACTGAATTTCAATGAAACCAGTATAAAAAAGCAGTTGCATGTTTTGTTTTTTCCAGAAGATGTCTAATGGGCAGATATAATTTTGTTTACTGTTCACAGACAAATAATTGTCTTCCATGTATGTAATACAGTTGTTTTCTAATTGCTAGTGTAATATGTAAACTGTTTTATTGATGTAAATATAATGTTTTATTTAACTTTTAAGTAAATATTTTATAGTTTTTGTTTAATTGCCTGCATGAAATTAGTTTTCTTTCTCTGTATAAGTGATTATACAGTCAAGCTATGGAGTCATAAGATGGTACATTTGCTTTTCCTAGATGAGAGTACCAGTCTTTTTATATTCTGAGCAGGGCATAACTATGAAAAAGGATGCATATTGTAGATGTTCTGCTTTTATTAACTTTCATATCTATATAAAGAGGAAGACAGGATTTTTTTACAAGGTTAATATTTGCCCTAGGGATTATAATAACCCAGTAAAATAAAATCTTCAATTTTAAACCCAAGCAATAGTCAACAATGTTATAATTTTAAATTGTATTTTATGTTTTTCATCTGAAGAAAGAATCTTTCTCATTTTCAAGGCAAGATGATGTTATGCATGTCACGATTGCAAAGTCTGTTCTCATATCGCAGCCCCTGAGTTCCACTTATCATTTTGTTAACTCTACTTTGCACACACCATAATAATCACCAAGAAACAAATTTTGTACACATTCTATTATTTTAATCTGGCTTTCTGTGTGTGTGTGTGTGTGTGTGTGTGTGTGTGTGTGTGTGTGTGTGTGTGTTGAAAATGCAGAAACGCGAATCTGCATAAGTGCAAATTCAAATATCTCGAATTTGTGCTTATGCATTTCAGCTATGGGATGGGAAGTGTGTGAGTTGGGGATGTTTTACAGAAGTAAAGGTAAGTGAGTGTATGTGTGTGTTTTGTAAGTTGTGCGTGTGGGTTAGGGTAGGGAGGTGGGAGTATGAGTATAAGTGTTGTATGCGTCTATGTATGTGTGATGCATTTGTGTGTGTGAGAGGCAGTTTAAAATGTTTGTGGCGTTATTTTTTTTTGTGTGTATTAGTGTGATCTCGGAGTTAGAATATATAAGTAGGGGGGTGTGGGGGGTGCAGGGGGGCTTGCCCCCTGCATACATGTAGTGTAGGTCTTGTAGTTTATGTTATGTGGGTTGTATGGTGTGCGTGTTGTGTGGTGTATGTGGTCTGTATGTTCGGGGTTTTTTGTTTTCGTGCTTGTAGGTTTCAGGATTTTTGTTGGTTCGACTTTATAATTTTGAGTTACTGAATTTCGAGCATTCAGTAATTCGATATTATGAAAGGGAATCATATATATATATATATATATATATATATATGTATATATGTATATATATATATATATATATATATATATATAGTAACTGCATGTAACCTTACAAATAACCTGCACAGTGGGAGAAGAAGTTCAGTTTGTTTGTAGAGTCTACACCACTAGCTACATATCCCTGATGACCAAGATTCCTGTGGCAACACTGTTTTCACTGTACCTTCCAATTTACTTGTGGCCCAATTTGCAGAACAAAAGTGAACAATTTGGGACTAATCTGATAAAATTAGGACGGGAACTAGGAAGCATATATGGAATGAACAGCTGCTGGTTTATTTGCTGTAGCACAAGTTGAAACCTCTTCTCACAGTACATACAGAAACAGAATCACCTATCATATTCCTGTCAGTTAAATGTTACTAGATAATTGTAGTATTTTAGCTATTAAAGGTTAACTGTTTAAGGAATACTGGCATGCATTGTCATGATGTAAACATTTTACTGGGATGTACATTTGTTATTTTCCAGAAAGCGTGTGCTTGTCCCTTTTCTAAGTGAGTTAGCTCAGTTACACTTGCCAGGTTGCAGCTGCAGAAGTCTTAGATACTAGTTTTATTTATTTATGCAGTTTTTTAACTAGGTGGGTGAGTTGGTCCACATATACTTTTCAGCTATGATAAGAGCCATTAAGGCAAAATAAAAGATTATTTGATTATTCATTTAACACACAAGTACTGGTTTAACAGCTCTAATGTGAATTATATGCATTTGCTTGCGTTAGTAGTACAGCTATAAAGTGCACAAATCCATTGTAGATATTCTAAACAAAGCTTTATACATATATTGTGAGGAGTCCAAGTCATTTTAGACATGTTAAACTAGATATATACTAAGATATTGCTACGTAGATAAGTATTAGAACACTAACCAGACTAAAGAATTGTATATGATTATATACGTTACTGAAAGACCAATGTTTTGTTTTTCTTGTTAGCTACAACACTCTGTAACATGCTGCAATAAAAGGACTATAATATTATATCAGAATTGAATTGAATAACAGACATTGCTAGCCAGGATCTAGAAACATCTGCCTTTATATTAATCTGTAAGATATGTCTTTAAGAGTGCATGGAGGGTTTTAAGATCGCTGGAGTCCTGTACTTCATCAGGAAGTAACAGATACCATTGTTAGAAGGCTTTTCAGTGGAGATCAGTAAGGGGTTTGCTTTAGTAACCAGCTGTTGTGGCTTTTTAGAATGTAGGGAATTGGCTTTAGAGGGGGCACAATAGCATTCATTTAGGAGTTTATAAGTAAAGACTATTTAGGAGGCATTTACCTCTAGTTTCCATTGATAAGCATTTGGATTTTAGTTTGCTATCACACTGGTACTCTGTGATGTAATAAATATCAGCATCTTGATTTCTGCTGTTTGACTGGTAGGCAGATTATGTTTGGAATGTAGCACTATTATAGGAAGGTGTATTCCAATCTAGAGGTGAGCACTTTTCAGTGTTGTAAAGGAAAACCTTCCTACTGTTATTGTTTAGGATGGTTTGATCAGACTCTTCTGTTATTGATGAACTTACTAAGTATGGTGTCACGCTGTCTAATTTAATAAAGATTGTGTACAAATCTGGTCTTTGGGTAATTTCTAAACACCTCATCCAAGTGAGGGATCACAAATGACCAAAAATTCTCAAATTCCAAAAAGTGAACAGCATTCCAGAATACAAAAGTCATTGAAAAAAAGAATTTATACTAAAAAAATTTATACCAACTCTTCGGTCACACAGGCATTGCAAAAGGGGAAAGTCATATTCACAAGCATTTAGAAAATAAGTGTAAGTCCCAGTTGCAGCATTACAGCATATGACAAGATGGAAGACACAGCAGTAGTGCCCTGGATGGTCACTTCTTTAGTATCTACTCATGTTTCTCATCCTCTGTCTCGTTTGAATCATTTTGATCAGCTGATGTTTGCTGGTGATGGTGACCCTAGCTCTTTTTCTAAACAAGTAGATGCCTTTCTGTCCACTGCTTTGAGAGTTATTAAAGGTAAGACAAAGAAGGTTACTAAAAAGGGGAGTGGGCTGCTACTAACTCCTGACAGTATGAAGATCTTGTCCTTTAATGCCAAATGTTTAAAGGTCTTAAGTAGGACTTGGGGCATTTTGCAACTGGTTAAGCCTAAAAAAATGGATGCTTGTTTTACCAGAATGTTTGCATTTTTTTTTTCTGAAATGAAACAGGATAAAACTGATATATTCTTGGGAACAAAAAGCTAATGATCTTTTGGCCTAGATGGATTCTTACTTTTTGTGTCATAATCCTTGGGCTAGGATATGAAAGCTTTTTAGATGTCTGTCTAGGTATGGCTTTAGGAGTGACTCTTATGTTGGTTGTTTTTTTGAGGTTCGTATCGCATTATGCTCCCATCACCCCTAAGGGTCATATGGATGTGGGTAGAACACTTAGCTCCTTCCTTAATTTTTTGGGCCTCTGTTTTTAGATGGCTGTAACTGCTGTCTTTTACTATGATAGAAAATGAAACAGAGTCCCTGCTCCTGACTCACCCCTGAAAAGGGCAACTTGTGTCCAGTGGTCTTATATGGCTATATGTGCACGTGTGTGTGTGTGTGTGTGTGTGTGTGTGTGTGTGTGTGTGTGTGTGTGTGTATATATATATATATATATATATATATATGGGTTACCTTCATTTCATGGACAGCTCATTTCACTGACAAGCAAATCAGCAAGACCATTTCACTGAATGTTCATTTCACTGAATGTTCATTTCACTGACAACTCATTTCATCGACAGTGCTATATGACCTTTTCCCCACTGTAGTGTAACCCTGGAGTTAGAATATATAGTAAGGAGGGGTGTGGGTGGCACAGCTCCCCACATTGGGGGGTGTGAGGGGTGTAGCCCCCCACATATTATAAACGTTTAAGTTATAAAGATGGATACTTACAAGTGCAATGAATAACTGTTTTGCAGAAAACAATATACAACCAAAGTATATATATGGGTCCCTATGAATTGATTCAGTTTTCAGAAACTCAAAATTCATTTGGTCAAAGCCATGTGATTGAGTTTTTGAAAACCAGAAGCTTTTGAATGGAGATTGAGGTAGAGAGTGAATTGGGATATGTATCCTTTTCCTCACTATAGTGCAATCTTGGAGTTGGTATATATAATTTTCAGAGGTAGGTAGGGGTGTGTGTACTTGTGTGTAAGAAGTAGGTAGGTTGCATGTGTGTGTGTGTGTGTGTGTGTGTGTGTGTGTGTGTGTGTGTGTATGTGTAAGAGGGAGGAGGGGTGTTTGTCTGTAAGAGGGAGGTGTGTATGTGTTTGTGTAAGAGGGAGGTGTGTGTGTGTGTGTGTGTGTGTGTGTGTGTGTGTGTGTGTGTGTGTGTGTGTGTGTGTGTGTGTAATAGTGTGTAAGAGGGAAGTAGGGGAGTCATACCTCTCAACTGTCCTGATTTTTGCTTCTTATTTTTCATCTGTTTCTCATTAAATTGTGTTTTTCTGGCAAATGCCTGGCAAATCATTGAGGACTGAAGTCAGAAAATAATGGCAGACATTTGAGCTTTAGACTTCATAGCCTTCAGAAAATTGATACTAACGCAAAACTTGCTCTATCGACTTTCTATCATTTTAACCAAGTACAGGAAAATAAAATAACAAAAAATTAAACATAAAAGCATCTACTATAGACAATTATCAACCAACTCAGACCAATAATTTGTATTATTTCTACATTTTCTATGTAATCCAAGAATGTGTTGATACACATACAGAATGTCCTGAAGGAAAGTGGATAGGAACCGCTACGCCAAAATAATATTAAAGATTTGTTCCCAAATTTTTATGCTGTTTATACTTTTCTTATTATTTCTAATTAACAATTTGTGCGCTAATATATGCTTAATCGCTAACAGCCTGAAATTTTGCCACGACACCTGTGCTGGGTTCAACCAATTTGTGGCTATATATAATTTCATTATATATAATTATATAATATATAATATATAATAATTTCATTAGTAAACTAATATTCATAATTACAATCTTTTTTGTTTTGTCCAAATTCTCCGGTGGAATATGTAAAATCAGAAATTCCCAGGAGAGTGTTGAGTTTTGGTAACCCATTTTTTGTAGCTGTAACTTTAATGAATTCCATAATTTATAAATGCACTTGCAACTCCAGAACATGTGTAACAGGTCTGCTGTCTGATCTACACACTGTGGGCATTTAGGTGACTTTTTTGAATCAAATTTATGAAGTGTTAGATGGGTATAATATGCATTGTTAAATATCATCAATTGAGTAAAGACCAGTTTTTGAAGTGATACGGATTTTAATGTTAAGTTAAACGCCTCTACTATTTTACTGTCGTCTAGGGATGGCAATTTCTCTCTCCAGTATTTCGATAACAGAATATGATTATTATATTTTCTCTCTTTTGCCATTTTATACGCTGAGGATATATATTTTCTGTCTTGTTGCAATGCTTCCCACAGATGACATGAAATAACTAGTTCCTTTTTTTTAATTTAGGACTGGTAAAATAATTTATGGCCAAATCTTTTAACTGCCTCATTATAATTAAATAAGAAATGGGAAGATTCATCTCTTTAAGATATCATGTACCGCTACTCCTAAGAAGGGGTATAAATCCCTTACAGTTAATTCCTTAATAAATGGATATTTCTTTAAGTCTATCAGTTGATTACCAATAGTCATATTAGGATTCCCATCAAACGGTTGAAACATCATCATATATTTTAAAAGGTTCAAGGAGGCAAACAGAGTTTGAGTCGCCATAGCCCATACCTTGATGTGCTCCATTAACTCATATTTACTCAATGTTCTTATATTCAAAAATGGTACAGCTTTAACATTAATTCCCTTCCCTTTTATATGTTTATAATTTAGCAGTACCCATTTGGGTATCCATTTTCTATTTTCACTGTCCAAGTAAGACACCCTTAAAATCCTACTGGCCTGAATCACTGTATAATACATCTCAAAATCCGGTAAATCCAACCCCCCCCCCCTCGTTTTAGGAGCCATCAGTTTCTCATAGGATATTCTCGTTTTTCTGGGTTCCCACAGAAATTTCCCCAATCCTATCTGAAACTGCTTAAAAAAGGATTTCGTGATTTTAAGTTGTGCTGCTCTAAAAATATATAGCATTCTGGGGAGAACGTTCATTTTTATTATCGCTGGTCTTGCCATCATCGGTAGCTTCAACTTACTCCATCTTTTCAAATCCATTGTTATTCGGTCTCCAGTTGCCTTAATATTGTTGATAAAAAATTCTCTATTTTCAGTTGAGAAGTCAATCCCCAAATATTTTATTCTTTCTTCTGTCCTTACTCGTCCTATCAATGGTAGCATTGAAAAAGGTGTAGGTGTCTTTAGAGGGAATATTTTGTTTTTTTTAAAATTTAGTTTGTAATTAGCAATTTTCTCAAAGGTTTGTATTGCTGTTAGTATTTTTTCCGTATCCGACACCGGTGTGGTACTGTATATATTTAAATCATCTGCAAAAGCAGCCATCCTAACCTTTATCCCAAGAAGTACAGGAGAATTATAAAAAACATTTTGTTTCATATGGAGAAGTAAAGGTTCCAAATACAGATTAAACAGTATGGGAGACAATGGGCATCCCTGTCGAGTTCCATTTTTAATTTGAATCCTTTTGGAGCATTCATGATTTATATATAAACTAGTGTATGCATTCTTGTATAAATTTCTTAACATAGAAATAAAGAGCTGAGGTATATTGAAATATGATAATGTTTCAAATAAATATGCCAAATTAACTCTATCGAATGCTTTTTGAGCATCAATTATTAAAGCATATATGTTCATATTTTTATACTTCGCATAAGATATTAAAGTATGAAGAGTTAATGTATTGTCTGTAGTCTGTCTCCCATCTATAAACCCGCCTGTTCTTCTGATATTATCAAGTTTATTATTTTTTTTAATCTACTAGCTAGAATAGATGTCATGATTTTCATATCAATATTCAACAGTGATATGGGCCTATAATTGTCTGGATTTTTGGGATCACTATTCTCTTTCAATATCAGAATTGTTCTTGAGGCATTAAAATGAAGATCATTGCTGCCATTCAAAATGATATAATTAAAGGTCTGTGAAAGTACGGTGCTCAGAATCCCACTAAAAGATTTATAAAATTCAGATGTCATACCATCTGGTCCTGGGGCTTTATGTGGCTTTAATTTCTTAATTGCCTCTAGGACTTCATCAACTGTAATCAATGCAGTCAATTCTCCATGAGAATCCTTGTCAATCTTGGGAAAATTAATTTTCTGTAAGAACTCTTTTCTCTCTTCATCATGCCCATGAGTTTGTTTCTCACCATATATCTGATTAAAAATTGATTCAAAAATCTTCATGACATCTGACTTATCAGTATATAACGTATTGTTATGATTTATTTCGGTAATTAATCGTGTCGATTTCGTCTGATTAATAATACGGGCTAATGCTTTCGAGGGAGTTTGAATGTGATTTGCATATTTAACTAAACTTCTTTGTTCATACAGTGTCAATTTTCTGTTGTGCATAAGAAACAGCTCTTTCTGACATCTTAACAACTCAGTTTCTGTTTGTTCAGTGTAGTTACTCATCAGCTCCTGGTCCAATAATTGTATTTTAGTTTCCAGATCCAGTTGTTCTTTATTTTGGAGTTTTTTATAATAAGTGGCTTTCTGAATAAATAATCCTCTTAACAAAGTTTTAGTTATAGCCCATTCTATATCTAATGGATGTTCATTACGGGGTATATTGTATACAAATTGTTTAAGTATCTCCTTAACTTCCTGTACTATATCTTCTTTGGTTAATAGGTATGGGTTTAAGGACCAATTATATCCACCATGATTTTTAGTATTAAAAATATCGGTCTTTAAAGTTAAAGTTATTTTTGAATGGTCTGAGAGCTGTCTAGCTTGATTAGAAACCCTAGGGTCAAGTGAAATGAACACTTCTGGAATTAAAAAAAAATCAATTCTTGACCACATTTTATGGCAGCTAGAATAGAAAGTAAAGTTTTCTGCCTTTGCTTGTATGTGTTTGTGTTTAAAAGGGTCATACAGTTTGAAGTCTGTTCTCAGTTCTTTCAACGCTACCATTGCCTGCTTATTAAAAGCAGTCGAAGCTCCCAACTTATCAGTTTTAGAATCTTGGTATGCATTCCAATCCCCCCCATCACTATGTAACAGTTGTTATATGACTGTAGAATAGAGTAAATTGAAGCTATATAATAATGTTGGTTCACATTTGGGGCATACACACATATAAGTACTATCGGCTTATCCAAACTTTCAGATTTGAGAACCACCAAACACCATCTGCCTTCTTTATCTATTTTATCCTCCAAAATTTCTCCTTGAAACTGATTCTTGATTATAATTGCCACCCCAGCACTATTCGTAGTCCCTTCCGCCTTTACAACCTTCCTAATCCATTTCTTGTCCTTCATTGTTTCCCACTGGTCATTAGTCAAATGTGTTTCTTGTAATAGAATAAAACCTGCTTTTGATTTAAAAACAGATGCAGAAACAGCTTTCTTTTTTTCATGTTCTGGAGTCCTTTAAAGTTCCAGGAATCTATTATCCACATTCTAGACTATGAATTGATGAATAATGGTATCTATTTTTTGTTTTCCACCTTAAATTGACAGGTGTTGGTATTACGTGAATTTTTTGGAAGCAAAACAGCCATCCCATCCCTACCCAGTGCCTATCCACTATTCCTCCGGACCAGGATGAACATAGGTTTTTCACATTGGATAACATTCCCCAAGTAGCTAATCTACTAATTCTATTAACTAACAATAAAATAGCATGCAAAAAACCTACACCAACTATATCTACGTCTACAAAGCCTAACCCAGACATTCCCTACTAAACACCGCACTCAAGTAACTACAGCTCTGAACATTTCCCTAATATTCATGTAAACTAATTGTACCTGACATGTCAAATAATTCACTTTTAACAAACTTTAAATTCAGCAATAATATATTAACATTATAATTACTTGTTCCAAAACCTTTTAACTAACAGTTCACCTAATAAACACACAGTTGTTATACATTTGTTTAAAACAAGCCATTATTTAGGTCAGCTATTTATCTTCAAAACATTCCTACAATATTGCATGTAATTTTTATAGATCATTACAGTTAAACATCACCTATAATACACCTTTACTACTACTGTTTCTAATTATGCTATATATATATATATATATATATATATATATATATATATATATTTTTTTTTTTTCTTTTCCCCTAAACTGATCAAAATTAAAAGATACTTATTTATTCACTAAATAAAACACTGTAAATTAAAAGACAAGCATGGAAAGGAGGAAAAAAAAAAAAGAGAAAAAAAATAACAAAAAATAGACTGCATTACCTGGATTTACCACTAAGCCATAGACTCTTATACAGCAACAGCCAAACCATACATTCTTATCTATACATGACACACTTTACCTCATTGATCGTTTTACAGTCATTTTAGCATCAAATGAGTCCCAAAAAGCTTCATTTTCGATTTACAGCAGCTCTTCTTGCTTCCCAGCAGTTGCAGCAGTCCAGACAGTTCATTTTTCGAATTTTCGCGCTCGCGACGGGGGAACCAATTTGCGAACGGACCTCTCAGCTGCACCACACTCAAAACGGTCCCCCTGCTTCCTTTACCTTGTTTCCTGCTGCCTTGTGGGTCAGGAGCGCTCGTTGAAGCCATAAAACTTCGTGGAATCTTCGTGTTTCAGCTAGGAAGACAAGATTAAAAGATAAAACGGAGAATTACCAGGCCTGCTGAAGAAAGAAGAACACACAAAGGATTTTGAAGCCTCGGATCCTCGTAAATGAAGTCTCCCATTCACTCTAATGCAGGAAGAAACCAGGACGGACTGTTCAATTTTCAGACGGTGGCACAGCCTTGAAAAGCTTCAAAAAGGTGGGTCTGGCTTCTTTTTTTGTATTTACAGTGTATTTAATGCCATCAAGAGTAAAAATTAAACTGTTAGGATATTTCATTTGGAATCTAATGTTTTTGTCAATTAGAAACTTACAGTATGAAGCCAGCATTTGTCTAGACTGTCTTATTTGTGTTGGTAAATCCTGTGTTATAGAAACTTTATAACTTTGCCACATTATAGATCCACCAGATTTTTTTATGGTTAGAAGTATTTTATTCACATCCTGGAAGTTTAATATTTTGACATACACAGGTCTTGGTGTATTTGAAGCTTGGGACTCCCTGTAAGCTCTATGTGCTCTTTCGATGACAATTTGCTGAACAACCACAGCGTCCTTAAGTAATGTTTCAAATATTTGTATGATAGAAGTGGTCAGATCATTATATTGGATTGATTCTGGGATCCCTCTGATGATTATGTTGTTGCGTCTTGATCTTGCTTCCAGGTCCAGAATTTTGTTTTGCATCATTTGAATATCAGCCTCATGTGATTCAGATCTTTTAGTGAGCAATGCTATATTGTCTTCATTTACTGCTATTCTGGTTTCTGCTCTCTCCATTCTTGTTAGAATCCGATTACATGTCTCACTAAATGTTTGTGTTTGGGATGTTAGGTCTTTTAAGGCATCTTGTATAGGTAATAATGCAGACTTAATTTCTTCCATCGTAACCTGTTGATCAGATTTCGCTGATGCCCCTGTTTTTGCAGTCTCTTGCTGTTTAAATGTTTTCTGTCTCTTAACTATGGATTCCTTCTCTGGAGACTGTAATGCTGACAGTTTAGTTTTAGTAGTTGTAGTGTCCATATTTTTATCTTCTTTTGACATTTTGAAATGCTGCAGATAGAGATAATTACCAAGTAAAGGTTTCAGTAATGAGGTAGTTCAGTCTTTTGTTTGGTGCTCTGTTCAGAATCAACCAAGCAATCAGTTCCAATCCTGTTGTCACCAAGTATTTTTTTTCAATTTTTTTTCCTCGATAAGATCGCTGACTTCTAGTAGTTTATTAATTGCTGTCAATTAGTTGATTAACTCCAAATGTACATCCGCAGAGTTGATTTTTGTTTCTGGTCTTTGGAGAGCTGAAGTACTGCAGTGCTTATAGAATGGCGGCCATCTTTGAATCCGTGTGATGCTAGGTTTTATTTTAAGGGGGTGGGATGCTGCAGTCTTGAGTATGTCCTCCTTTGGATGAGATGCCTGGTAACTATGAACCTGTTTTCAGATTGCCATCCATTCCGTATTGCAATATTACCAGCTTACCATTTTTTAATGTAACATTGGCAATTTATTTTCAAAGGCAGCAGGTACTGAATTTGTAGATGAAACACTGAAATATAAAGTTGATTGCTAGCAGTGACCTCTTCATTAGTTACAGATCTCTTTAATGTGGAATTATTCAGATGACTTACTTCTACAGAGATTGTGCATATTGACTGATATTGGTGCATTGTAATGACAGAAGTCTGAGTGGCCTTTTATGGTTGAAATGTTCTGAATTGGGCAGTTTTGTCATTATCGGTTCATATATTTTGCTTCATTGCTTACTGGAAAAATATTCAAAACTATAAATGTAAAACATGCTCTAACAAATGGTTCTGTATTATACAAGGGATATAATTTAATTATATATTATAATTTAATAGAATCAGGAGGGTGAATCAAAGAACTTTTGCATGATCCTAAAAATGTGTGCAAGGGGCCTATGGTTTGAAAACAGCCTAAAGGTAAATTTAATCCGCCACTGGCCAGAAGCATTTTCTTTGAATGTGGGTTTCATTGCTGTTTCAGTGAATGTGAGTTTCAAAGGCAGAGAAGCTTCAATGCCAAGTCAGTTTTCATTGTGAGACTGTATTGCTTTGTTTAGCAACTGTCTTTCAGTATTTGTGCTATAAAAGTTGAAATCAAAATTTTAAATTAAATCCAAATATCTGTAATCATTGTAGAATTAAAGCATAAAACAGTATTCTCACTGAGAGTTTTAAACAGTGTTTATGGCAACTGTGGAGAAATCGCCAAGTAATGGGACATTGGAATGACTGTGTGGGGGGGGGTAATGAGTGGGGGGCTCTGGATATGCACTTACCCTGCAAAAAATCCTGCAGGTACCTGTGCACACACACACACACACACACACACACACACACACACACACACACACATATATATATATATATATATATATATATATATATATATATATATATATATATATACTGTCTATACATACAGTAGAACCTCCATAGCATAGTTGACTACCTCCCTACATTGACCACCTCCTTAAGCAGACCTAATTTTCATAGACTGGACATGCATCACATGTGCTCAGTGGAAGACCTGTCTATATTGACCACCTCTGTAAGTTGTATCTTGAGCATTTGGACTGTGACACACAATGTTAAATTACTCTCTATAACGTTACCAGTTGAGTCCACTCTACACCAAGGGGTAGAAGGTGTGGGCTTTGCCCCTGAGTTGTATTATTTTTCTCTAGTATAAGTTATTTTTTCATGTTTTATTATTACCACATGTTGCTCTGGTTTCCTCCCACATCCCAAAGATATGCAGTAGGTGGATTGGACACTCTAAATTGGCCCTAGGTGTGAGTGTGTGTGTGTGTGTGTGCCTTCTGTGGAAGGTTGGGCACCAGGCTGGCAACTCAACACCGTAAATCTCCACTGCCAATCATGAGCGGACAGATGATCCACTGTGGTGACCCCTAACCGGGAAATGCCGAAAGGAGAAGAAGAAGAAGATCATTACCACATGCTGGATTAGGCCTAACGTTCTATTGTTTACCACATGTTGCTGAAGATTATTCCAAAGTGAAGGACTGGCCTGAATTGTAGGTACATCCTACAATTACTGAAAAATTTTACAGTTAATCAAGACATGATGGCCCAAAGGAAAGAACTCAAATAGCTGACATTGAAGGAAAAGGTTGATCCTCTATATTTTCTGGAAAGCAGCAGCCAAAGAAAGATGTCGGAACATTTGGTGTTAGCAAGACCACAGTTAGCAACATCCAAAAACATAAACATGAGTACTTGCAGAGATATGGTAAGAAAAGCGGAGACATACAGCAGAAAAGGAGGAAAACTTCCCTCAATGAAGTCAATGAAGCCAACTTAATCTGGTTCAAACAAATGAGGGTAGTTACCACCCAAATCTCTGGGCTGATGATCCAAGAAGTTGCTGAAAAATTTGCACAGGAATATAGGGTGGCAGATTTCCAAGCATCAGATGGTTGGCTCGAGAACTTTAAACTGTGACATGAGATCTCCCAGAAAGTCTTGTGTGGTGAATCCAATGAAGTTCTAGTAGAAATTGTGAAAGAGTTCATCAAAAAGTTCCTGGACTTTGCCAGAAGCTTCAAAGATGACATCTTTTACGTTGATGAGTGTGACTCTTTTTCAAGCCGATGCCTGACAGGAGACTCGTCATGAAGGGTGACAAATGTAAGAGCAGAAAACATTCCAAAGAATGTTTCTTAGTTCTGCTTTGCGCTAGCTCACCCAGAGAGAAACTAAAGCCCTTGGTGACTGGTAAATCGGCAAAGTCATGCATATTCAAGAACCTGAAGCCCGAAGACCTCCCAGTCACTTGGCGATCAAACAAATGAGCAAGGATAACTGGTGCCCTATTTGAGGAGTAGGTACGGGGTATTGACTGAGTGAGAAATGAAGAAGAAGAAACAGTCTGTTCTGACAGCAGACGACTGTCTTGGCCACCCGCAAGTGAATCATCTCACAAATGTGACACTGAAATTTCTGCCTCCAAACATGACCTCAGAAATCCAACCTCTTGACCAAAGCATCATCAAAACAGTTAAAATGCACTATTGAGCCCAGATCCTGCAGTAGGTCATTATTAAAACACAAACCTGTAGTCTGCCTGTGGAAACAACTTAATCCGCTGCATCAGTTAATGCTCCGGATGCTGTCCTCTGGATCAGTTCTACTTGGGATAAAGTTCAGCCAGAAATGATACAGAAGGGTTTCAAGAAAGTTGGATTTTTTCACAACCCAAGAGCACGATGTTTTGGCCCCATCAGACAGTCCATCTCCCATGGCAGAATTCGAAGGAAGTAGATTTTGATGATTTTATTGCAATGGATGATGAGGTGGCAATCTGTAATGAACCTGACCAGAAGCAATTTTCCAAGCGATATTGACCGAAGTACAGACCAGCGTAAAACTGCATGAAGCAGCTGATGAAGTGGAAGAAGCAAGTGAGGATGACACAGAAATTGCAGAGTCTCCAAGAGAAGAGGATGTTAGGCATCTAATAATGCAGTTGAAATCATTTGCTGTGGAAACATGCCCAGGTATGCTGAGTGGTGTAGTCAGCGTTGAGAGTGCATTCTCCATTTACCTTTGTAATAAGAATAAGAAATAGACCAAGACTGACTCTTTTTCAGAAAGAATGATTAAACCATGAGAAAACAGTAAATGTTTTGATTTTGTATGATACTGTATGTATGATTTTACTGAGTTTTGATTATGCATGATTTCGTATGATATTCTCTAATAAAAGCTGTACAAGAAAGTAAGGTATATGCATGTATCAGTACAGTAGGCCTAGCTCCTTATGTTGACCACTTCATATGTTGACCAGTTTGTTACAGTCCCTTGGGTAGTCAACTTACAGAAGTTCTATTGTATATATATATATATATATATATATATATATATATATATATATATATGTATATATATATACACACACACACACACACACACACACACACACACACACACACACACACACACACACACACACACACACACATATATAAAACCCATTTGACTACTTTTCATATATTTTTCTGGTTCCTGATTTTTTGAAACTACGATTTAATGATTCGTTATTTCCTAGTAATAATGCACACAGCAAGTAGCCTTTTTCAAAATAATGGGGGATTATTATCCCATATCATCCTTAATAATTTGCTGTGAGAAGTGACTTCAATTACTGTATTATTAAGAAAAGATTTTATTTATTTATTTGTTAATGAAAGAGGATTTGGAGAAAAAAAAGAACCTGCACCTTTTTGTTTACAGAAAAAGTACTGTGTGTGTGCATCTGTGTATATCCGGCACAAAGACTGTCTTTAGGTTAAAAAATAACACTAAAACTATGAACTATGAAAAACCTACTGGACTTTACATTCAACTCTGTAACATAAATGAAGGCAAGCACCCAAATCCTTTACTGTTGATAAATAGACAAAGTCTTGAAACTTATTTTTTGCCTATTTTTTATTTCCTCCAAATCCAGCAGGGTTTTCAAAGTTTATTTATATATATATATATATATATATATATAGAGAGAGAGAGAGAGAGAGGGAGATGATATATAATATATATATATATATATATATATATATATATATATATATATATATATATATATAATTTATATGTTCATGGAAAACATCCATGTAATCAAATATTTATAATGTCAAACATTTTTTACACCAGTAGAAGTGATCAACTCATTTCAACACTTAAGTCCATACAAGATTGTGAACAGTGGGAATTGGGGAATTCTGGCCTTTCTCCACTATAGAGCAATCTCAGAGTTGGTATATATAATTAACAGAGGTTAGCAGTGGGTGTGGGGGTGCAACAATGTGACTTTTGTAGTTTTTTTTTCCCTTTTGATGTTATGTGTTTCAATCTTTTTGGATGGATTTTTTTTGTGGTTGATATTTTGTACTTTGATATTTAGAAGTACATCCATATATGTATGTATGTATATGTGCATGTGTGTACTTACATTTAATACATCTGTATAATAAGACAACAGATAGTAGATTCTGGTGGGGAAACTAGGAAAACAAATGCTTCAGAAAAGAAATCAGAGGTCTTCAAACTCTGATTGTGCTACTTACTTTGGGGTTTGCCACGTACCCATACTAACTTTATTTTTGGAAACAGTATATTGGCTGCATTTTCTTCTACTGGAGTGCTTATGTGCATTTCAGATAATAGTGTTATGCCTAGGGAATTTAGGTGAAAAGGCATATGTAGGTTGGATATGTGTAGATAGTCATGGGATGTTAGATAATATATGGATAGGGTTTGGTGGGAGCATTTGAATTCATGATGTTTTCATCCTTCTTGGTTATCATGGTGGGTAACAAGGGGGTTTAAGTGATGGCTTTCACTGGAAAAGGCTTTGCATACAAGGAAGTATCTTTGTCTATTGTTTGAAAAGTCACAGAAATCTAGAAGGTGGGTCTAAGGGACATTCAATAAAGAAGAAGGTGAATTTTCAGGTTAAAAAGCCAAAGCTCCTAGAAAGTCATGTTAGACAACTTTTGTTCCACTTTATGGCTTTGTGGGAAGAAGAAATTTACTTATGAGTTGGAGGTTTTGCATTGGCCTTTCTGGTTTGGGTGTAGACCTCCAAGGCAAATGCAATGCATGATGGTTTCTGATTACCTGGAGTAAGAATTTGAGACTGGAAGTTTATCTTATATTTATCATCCTCAAATGAGATTGGATTTGTCTTCTACAGAGTATAAACTGATAAACAAGGGCATTTTACTTGATTCAGTCACTGCTATTTAAAAAAAAATACTCTGTATTTCATCTAGTATTGTTTGGATGAGGTTTCAGTTTATCAATTTCAAGTCACCATAGCTGAACTGTTTTGCATAGAACAATATTGCCAGTGTGTGTTTTTATTTGTGCAGAAGTGGTGATGCAGCCTTTTCTCTTTTTTCTTTGGCCGTGTGACTGTGCATATTAAAGTCAGGGTGGTGTGGCAGTACACTTCCCTGCAAAATACACTTTTTAAAGATGTTTCAATGGGCTGACTCTTCAACCATTTTTTCATTATATTAAACCTTCAACTAGTTGAAACTCAGCCAAACATCATACAAGCTTTGTAGGAAATGAATTCTGATTGTGGGTCAGGTGAAGGTGACATCCCTTATAATATAACTTTTCTGTCTCTCTAGGATATGGAGTGAATGAGTGAATGATCTGGCAAATTAATGGTACTCTTAAAGTTCTATAGAAAAATATCACTTTCTAGAGAGGGATTGAGCAACTGGTGTTTCCCCTCCCGGTTCAACTCCATTCATAAGATTTTGGCTAAGATTTAACTGCTCTGGTAGAGGCAGGTGATTGTTTTTGTGTTTGAAGAGGATGTTATATTTTCAAACAGAGTGCAAGTTGATTGTTTCTGTGCCTGAGGAAGAGTTTGGTGCTTTTTTTTTTTTTTGCAGGTAGAAGTTATAAAGACATGTTGTAATTATACAGTTTGGAGTCTTTCCCTGGTCCTATTTAGAATTAGGGCAGTGATAGTGAACCCTTTGGGCTTGTCATGTCAAAAATTTGGAAAATGCCTATCTTGACTTTGCTGGCGTGTCACTGCTCCCAAACAAAAGACAAATAATTCTTTAAATATTAATTTATTTTTAAAAAAATGTGTGTGTGTGTGTATATAAGACCATATGATCGAGGTTTCAGAAGCTCAAAATTCTGAAACAAATCCAAAAAAAAAAACAACAAAAAATAAAATATTTCTGCAGGGGGGCAAGCCCTCCTGCACCCCCCACACCCCCACTACTTAAATATACCAACTCCGAGATCGCACTACAGCGAGGAAAAGTGAAATCTCCATTCCTGCTGTATGCAGATCTCCGTTCAGAATTTCTAAATTCTGAAACCTCGATCATATGAAGTTCAAGATTTCAGAAATTCGACATTCTGAAGGGAACCCATATATATATATATATATATATATATATATATATATATATATATATATATATATATATATATATATATACACACACACACACACGCGCACACATATTATATATATATATATATATATATATATATTATATTATATGGAATATATTGATGTATTCCTAATTTCTGTGCTATTAGAAATAATGGTGGACAGATATCAGGATGCACAATACAGTTGTGAATGAATATTGATTCAGCTTCTGACCAAGTTTTATGTTTCGTATATTTGTTTGTATGATGCATACTTTTTTTTGGTTGCTCTGCTGCTATTTGTATATTTCAGGTTGTTATATTGTATTTTTTTATTTTCAGGTAAGTAGTAGGTAATCAGTCTACAGACCTTTACAAGTCTAGCCAATAAGCAATACACAAGAGTTTCTCCGGCTTCAAGGCGGGCAATTCAAGGACTGGGGAGAATTTGAGGCCACACATTCAATTATCTAGATTTACCTTGTAGGAGACAAGGGTGATATTTTGCTTGACACGTATGGAACCTTGTTCCAGAGAGGGTATACATTAGGAAATGAATCTATCATGTCAATGCATTTTATCTGTTTGTGGATTAAGGTTTAGTTCCTTTAACCTGGTGTTTGAGGAGCCATTTGTTCCATGGAGGAATAGAAGGTAAAAGAATGTTGGATCTTTCATGTCTCACATGGCTAGACACAGATTTCCATAGAGGACTCTATAAGAAACTCAGTATAACCAGAGAACTGCCAGTCTGTCCTGATAAACAAGACTTTTGGGGCCATTGATTATTTTGGTAAGCAACCTCTGAAGTATCTCAAGTTCAGTGATATATTTAGACAAATAAATGCCAAAGGGATACAAGGTCTAAACAGCATATTCTACATGAACCAACTCAAAGACCTATCACTATACTTTGTATCCTACAGACTGCTAAGGGGTGACTTGTGTCCGGCATACAGTGCATTCTCTAACCCAGTACTGACGGATTGACAGCACATCAGCAAGTCAAATTACATCAGAAATACTTGGTCTAGGGATCTAAACCTGTTCTGCAACATCAACAGAATGGTTTGAAAGGACAGGTATATCTTGTAGAAGATACTGGTGCTCTGGAACAGACGCCACATCCCCATTAAACAATGTTCATCCCTGTCCATTATTCAAAAGCAAATTGGATCTATGGATGGGAAACAGAAAACTTACCCCAGGACTGCTCCCTGTGCTACTAATGGACAGAGGCAGCTCCTAAATGTTTTCTCCCATGCATGGGTCCCCTGAAATTATCTATGGTATGATCCTAGTTATTCTCATGAGGGTAATATATAATTATCGACCATGGGATGGGTAAAACCAATCTCTAACTAAATGGGATATGCTATTTTGAGCACAAAAAGGGAAACTGGTTAGGCTTAAAATGGCCCACAAGGGCAGCTAGCCTAGTACTTACCTTTAAACCTATGAACGTATAAAAGGGGCATTATGTTCAATAATCAGTCTGATGAAATGCAAGTAAAGGGGAATTATGTCTTTTATGGATCTAGAGGAGATGCCTTTGGAAATTACATTAGCTAGAAAGAAGGTTTTTCTAACTACTGCAGTGACATCATGGTCAAAAGATAAGGCATTGCCTTTTTATCTCAGTTTTCAGTTTCTTCTGATTTCACCCATTTGCTGCCATGACAACTGTCTTGTTTATACTCAGTTTCATTCCATGTGTTTTCAGTTTTGCATTCCTTTTCAGAGCCTGTTTGTAATGTCATATCCTCAGAGTACAGCAGATTTGTTGATCTGTCCCATCTGACCTATTTGTTAATGTAGTCAGTCGCAAGTATGAACAGCAGTGGGCTCAGAGTTGAACCCTGATGCACACCCACAAGTAGCATAGTTAGGTCAGGGTGAGAGGGTAAACTGCCCAAGGTGCATAGTGTTGGGGTGTGTGATCAGCGGATCCCAATTCCTCTTTCATGCAGTACTGGCTTTTATAATCCAGTATTGCATGTGCGGTGAAACCTGAGCACTGTAGCACTCTATGTGTGGTCTAAATTGTAGGAACTGCTTGCTATATTTTAGCAAGTAGTTTGCTACAATTTAAAAGTAAAAAAAAAAAAATATATGTTTTTTTTAACCAAAACCTGAGGAGCTGTAGCACTACGTGCAGCCAAACAGGGTATAGACTGCAGCAGCTGTTTGCTACATTTGTACTTTTGTAGCAATAAGTTTGCTACAGTTTAAACAGACTTTTTTAAATAAAATATGAGTCCCATAGTGCTTTGTGCAGACAGAATATAACTTGTAGCAACTGTCTGCTACATTTTTAGTAAGCAGTTTGCTACGGTTTAAAAATATTTTTTTTAAATAAAATATGTTGAAGAAATGTTGGGGGAAGGGCTCAGAAATGGGACTTGAATGAGTGGGCCAGGAGGGTGTCTCATGCAGGTTGGTTAGCCAATAGAAGGAATGTCTTTTTGCTGGGGGGGGGGGTACGTAGATGTAACTGTAATAAGCTGATCAGTTATGGCTTTTTTTGAAGAGCTGAAGGGGTGGGGAGGTGTTTCACAGTGCTGTCCCAGGGAAATAATTGAACCAGCTATGTCTCTGACACACACACTCCCATCTGGAACCCCTGTGTGAGCTCAAAACACTGTCCCTACTTATCACTAGAACCTTGTACACAGCTGGTATTAACTATACCAGTATTTCTGGCACTTCAAACCACTGCAGGACTGTCCAAATCAGTTTTATTGGGTCTTCTCTCTTCTTGAAGCACTGTGAGATTTGTTTTTTTTTTTTTTTTTTTTGCATCTACCTAAGCTACCATCAACCTAAACAGACTGGTCCTCAGTTCAGCATCTAATTCACAGTACAGCAGTACTCTTGCTCCCTATGTTGCACTACAATGCAAGGAATAGAGCCTGAATGGAAGTACCAGGGATGGGATTAGAATTGACAGCCTTCTTATCTTTCTGGCATCAAAGGTGAGTGCATTACTTATTGAGCTACTATGACTGAAAATGCATAACACGTGAGTTCTACTTCTAGCAGAAAAATAACTTGGGATGTTTTTTACTTGAAAAGAAACTCATGGTCCGCAAGGCTAAGACTTTAATAAAATGTGTATGAATAGAAACATTAAAGATCAATGGCATATGGAGATAAGACTAGAACGTTCTGACAGAATATATAAATAAAATAGACTGCATACAGGAAAACACTTTATTAACAGCTATTCAACCTGGCCCTTTCTAAGCTGAGCTATAGTTTTCTTACTGCTTCTATATAAATATTTTTAATGGTTTCAGCTGCAGGAACAAGATGCTACAGATACCTTTGCAGGTGACTTGTTTCCAAAACATTTTTTGCAGATGGAGTCCCACTTGCAATAAGTTCTAGATAAGGAACTGTGCTTGATTTTCAGATAATGATAACTGAGACCAACCTGTTATTTAAGTATTCTACTTATTTTCCAATGGATAACACATGAGTTCTACTTCTAGCGGAAAAATAACTTGGGATTTTTTTTGCCTAAGCTACCTGAGAAGTAAATATTGTGGGAAGAAATATCCAGGGAATTGTTATGGCTGGGCTTGTATAGGCCCTAGGGCCGATAGCCTAGTACCAACCTATGAACCTATATATGCTTATTGATTTGATCACTAGTTTGACTCTTAGGACCCTTTTAAGTTATGATCTGTTCCAGGAGAAAGGTTTAACTTAAAGTTTTACAAAGAAAAAGCAGGCACTTAAGCCAGGAGGTGCAAACTAAAATCAAGAAAAACACAATAAGAGCAACTAACACTATATGTTAATGTGCATCACTAGTTCTGGTGAGAGATGGTAATGCTTTGACCAGGATTTTTGTTTCCTGTTGCTCCCCTTAGATTTACTAATTAACTTCATAAAGACAGAAATGTTGAATGTTACAAACATTATTAAAAGACTGAACTAAGCTTGAAGAAAGATTCCATATCACTGACTATAGAGAATCTAGTGCAACTGAAACATTCTATTCTGAAAAATAAGAAAGTACTCCTCTGAAACTGTTTTATGATTTTTAAAGTTCAGTGCTCAGAGGCTGAGGGGTAAGAATCCATCTCTTTTTCATGACTTTATTGTACCCTCTTAAATTACCTATAACATACCTCCCACCTTTCATTGCTGTGTATTGTTATCATTTATTTTATTTTTTTTCAGAATAGAGTGTTAGTATATATGCTGCATTAATTGAATAACTACAATGGCCTAAACTGCTCCACAGTGTACCGCTACTATTGGCAGTTTGCTTGATCTGGTTGTCTCGCTTTTGTTCTTCTCTGTATTTTGTTAGTTTTATGCTGATTTGCTATGTTCAGTTTTTAATTCTTCGTTTTCCTGATCATTTAGTAGTTGTGGCCTCATACGACTCCCCCTCCCCCATCCTATTTGGTGCAAGACCTCACATCAGCGTTTGAAGGAGTCTTCTCTTTCTGGAGAACACTTTACCAGTATGCATAACTTATTTGCAGGTAATGTTGAGGGAGGCTTGGTAGCCAGCTCACTGGCAGATTCACCTGCAGAAAATCATTTTCTATGTGCCTAAAGTCCTTGCTTTTTATTAGCTTAAGCTGTGTGCGTAATGTATGCCATGCTTATTTTTATATGCAACAAGCATTTGTGTTCCCATGTACATGACATCTGTGCTTGTTGTCGCACTGCTATAGTGCACATTAAGTTAGGGAGCCTATTCCTGTGGCTTTTTCTTAGTAGTTGCTTGCAAATCAGTGGCTGTTTCGCATCGACCACTCACTCTAACTGCCCACCCCAGGCTGGCTGTAGACAGCCCCAAGCCTGTTACTGAAACCCACATTGTATCAGGATACCATGTCTGTGTACCACAGACCCAGACTTGATTATTTAATGTTCGTTTCAGCTGGGTTTGTTCTCTCAGGTCATGCTTGAAAACAATCATTTCTTTGGCTCAGTGTACATTCTCCAGTGCTCCAAACGATTACTGTGTTAACAACTAATCAGCATTGTAGTTTATGGCTACCACAATTACTTCCCTAAAATGTAGATGATGTTTTGTACACTATGTGGGATTCTGAAAACTGCTCTAAGTGACTTCACTGTAATTACTGTCTACAAAGAAGCTTTATACCTTAGTACATTGGAGCAGCTAAGAGCAAGTTTTTTTTGGGATTCCACCTTGTGGTCTAAATAGGCACTTACATTTCTTTGCCTTATCTTTTTATTATAATTATTACATATTTAACTCCTGTTTGTTTTACGTTTCAAGACAACCATGTGTTTGATCATCAAGCACTGAAAACTAAAGCCACAATCAATTTTAAATTATACTGTGCAGCTGTGTCAAGTAGTGAGAACATTATAAAACTGCCAGAAGTTAGCACACATTTTTCAAGCTGTAATTTTTTTTATGTACATGAGTTACTGTTGAATTTAATTAGGTCATGCTAATACTTTTAAGTGGTTCACTGAATTTTCTATATACTTATCAAGTTTCCTTTGAGTAACGCTAACAACCATGGAGAAAATGAAATAAATCTTAGCCAGGGAAGCTGCTCAGCTGGAAATATCCACACTTTTATGGTGATGGTAGTTTCTTTTTAAGTTACAGATGTCATGCTCTGTTTGCATTCATCTGTATTTTACACCACCATCCAGATATCTTAAGAAATAAAATGTCACCCTTGCTGTTTCCCCACTTCCATTCTTTCTTCAAAAGAGCATTCAGTATTGCCTGCATAACAGCATCCAGTTTTATATTGTCAAATTATTTTTTTAATGAAATGCAGGTTTTTTGTGCTTTTTTGTTTACTTTTTGTTTCTGTGATCTCTGCTGCGTTTTAATTGACATCCCATCTCTGCTGAGAGGCCATCTGTACATACAGATGACCTGAACATGACCATGACCCGAAGCTACTGACTGTATCTGCTGAAGAGTCAGTGGAAATATGAAAAGGTCTGTGTGTGGTAGGTCAAGTATTGTAGAATGGTTCTTATGGGGGTTATTATATAAATAGCTGCCCAATTATCTCATAATTCGATGGAGTTGAGGTGTTTTTCCATAAAGTGGTCAATGATCCAAACTTCCAATGGGGCAGAAATTCTTCATCTTTACCACAGTAGTTAAAGCACATTTGGTGAAACCCATTGAGTGATTTTAATGTGGGGCCAATTCCAAGGTAATCAAACCTTGGTATAAGTTATAATACTTGTGCCTGGTGACTGGTCCACTTTTCAGGGCTTTATTGAACTGGTTTCTATCAGTGAGTAGATACCTCCTTTGAAAACATTAAATCCTTCTACTGCCCAGCTGGTATTTTGATTACTCTGGCCTGATGTTGAACCTATGGTCCTAGCGCAAACATTCCCTGAGGCACTAACAATAGGGCTAGTCACCTGATGGTGTGAACACTTCATCTAGGTGAGGGTCATTGCTCAGGTGACACCCTGACCCATTGTTCAAAATGAGGAAGAAGGGGCCGATGCCAATGTCATTGGCCAAAAGCTGTGTCATTAAAGGTTTGTTTCAGGTTAGTATGTGTTTTAATGCTGTGTGATTCATTATTAAACTATGAAAGGGTAAAAGCTGCCATTGGCAAACTATAGCAACTGAAAATAAAAGTATAGAAAGTAACTTATTTCTTTATTTCTGCAAGCTGCATGTGAGATCTGGCTGGAGAGGTTGAAGGTACAGGACAAGGTTTGTAGGTAGCACAGCAAACACACATCTTCATTATAGCATGAAAGTTGGATACAATACCACTGACTAGCTGTATTCCATCTGTAGAGAGACTGCATTCTTCAGCATTGGATGTAAAATATATGCTGCAGTGCAGGAGAAAATACCAGCTAATGGGTGAATCTGTGATTCAGGAGGAACAATGCAGATACTGCTTGTCTTGTGCAACAGTGGATCAGTTCTTTGGCTTTGTGTTGTGTTTATGGGGTTGTGGGGGGTTTGATAATCTGCAGTTATTCTGAGGGGGTTGGTGAAGGCAGTGCTGTAAGTGGTCCTGCATGGGTATAAAATAATACTTAATTACTGCATGTCATCTGTTTTCTGTATGAAATGTAGTGAGTTCTGTCGAAACTCTTGGCATTAGCTACCTTTCAGGTTCTGCCAAAGGTGCATCATGTCACCATGCTTGTTTGCAGTTTTCATGAACAGGATATCGTTTCAAGATGCTGATACGGTGATACAAATGAGGCATCACTGTTATTTGCAGATGATGCTGTGACTTGCTTTAATCACACATTCACCTTAAACATATGCTACAGCAATTCAATGGTGCCTGTGACACAGATGTAATGAAACTCAGCACCTCTGAATCTAAACCAATGACACTCTTCTGGAAAACAATGTATCACTCTGATAGCTTCCCTTATTGGGGCAGTTTAGATGGTCTACGATCTTGTTCATAGAGATGGCAAGGGGGAGTGTGAGACTGGTGAATGGACAGCAACTATGACTACTGTCTTGTAGGTATTGAGCTGAGGTATGGTAAGAAAGCGAGAGCTAATTTTTCCAGGTGAAGCTTTTGGTTTACCAGTCCCCTCCATCTCTCCATTTTCACTTTTTGGTACATGCAGAAGTACTGACTAAAATAATGTGATTATAGATGCAATGGACAAAAAGAAGCTGTCTCCACTGGGATGCTGACTTACTTTTGATGACAGGTTGACAGGCTATGGGATGGAGGATTCTTTTGGATTAGAACCTCATCTCCTTCATATCACTCAGATGGTTTAGGTATCTTATAAGGATTCCACCTGGATTGCTCCTGTTAGAGTACTTTTGGGCATGGCTCATTTGAAGGAGGCCTGGGGCAGACCCAGGACTCACTAGAGGTATTATATCACTTAGACAACCTGAGAATAACTGAGGATCTCCAAGAAAGCATTGAAAGCTGTGGTTCGGGAAAATGATATATAGTCTTCCCTGTCCAGTCTGCTACCACCATGTTCTTCACAAAGAGAGGCACAATGAAAATAAAGGAAGAAGTAACATCTTTATCAAAATGATGTGTTAATTTACATGTTCTGAATAATTGTAAGTTAATTATTAGCCTTATATCTTTATATTCAGCAGTGCTACTGTATGCTTTTCCACTTGGCTATGAACACGATCCTAGACCAAATAAGCTCCTCCAATAAGGGAAGCTGCCAAACAGAGTGATGCACTGTTATCCAAAAGAGTGCCATAGCATTAGATTTTGAGGTGCTGAAGCTAAACACTGCAGCACTGGAATCTGTCCTGAGGCTGAATTGTTGGCTTTTCCTTTCTGCTCACTACAGCCATGTATAGCTATAGCCAAGAGATATTCAATGGACATACTTATTAAAACATATGTCTTGACCAAATGGTCAAAAACCATTACTTCCCAAAATACTTGTTCATAACTAGTCACTGTCAAAGATTTTATAGAGTATAATCCATTTTATAGAACATAATTACAAACAGAAATGTAATTACTCTGTGTTTGACTGAAAAAAATGTAAGCAAATACAGCTTTTCTCCCTGGTCTTCCATTGAAAATGAGTATTACCCAGTTGGTCTTTCCCAGTAAACAAAAAAAAAAAATAAATATTTTTTTTATAGTTCTGTGAACTGGATGGAAATCTTAATTTATTCCTTGGATCTTACAAGTCCATGCTTTACAGGAGGCTAGTAGGCTAATTAGGATGGTCTGGCTGCCCTCGTATTGTGTCAACATTTTCTCCTTTACAAACATCATGAAGTTGTAAATTATGTCTTCAGCAGTTTGTTGAATTTGGCTACTTTATTAGAGCTGGAACATTTTGCACAGGTATAATGTACTTCTCCAATGTTCCTCACCTTTTACCAGAGTTGTCTGTGTAGGCAGAGAGATTGGCAGACTAGACCGACTGAATGGCCCTTATTTAATGTCAGAGTCAGGGTATCTGAGTGTGTGCTGTTCCCTGCCTGAATTAATGCACTGTATCACTTCTGCTTGCTTTTATAAGTCACAAAATAGTCATTTAGACTTCTACAGTACCATTTATTTAGTAACTCTTGGGTATTGTGATTATCTAATAGTTAAAGGAATTTCACTTTTTGCAAGGAGCTTGTACTGCTATGGAATTATCCACTGAACTTCAGGAATATAATTCTACAGCAATTAAATGACGAGTTTCTATCTGGCAGACACTATTCGTGGTTGTTATTCAGCAGTGTACCTTTCAACCAACTATAATTTGCAGAACATTCCTGATTTTACTTCAGTTTTGGCCTGTTCCTAGTAAAAGTGTTGATTTTCTGGTAAATCCTTGAGGATTACAGTAGGTCAGTAACACTAGACATTAGAGCTTCATACTTTTTATTGTTCAGAAAATGCTTGTTGATGTAAAACCTGTTGTTCTATTAACTTAAGTGAATTAAAAAAAAATCACTGATTATGGTCCTTTGCCACCCCCCACCCCCCATTATTTTTGGCTTTGGCCAGAATTCTTTAGCAAAAGCAAAGAAGTTGAGTGATGCATTTGGAAGAAGTGTATACCCGGTATTGTGACAATAAGATAGTATTATTACCTTTCGAGTGACCAGTCTGTATTCCCAGAAGAATTTCAGAAGCTGAAAGCTTGTTGTGAGGAAAAAATGACACTGACCATTTACCAGAATGATGGACATTGAATCATTTAGCTCTCATAAGTACGCAAGAGAAAGGTTCCTATAGAAATAAATTAATAAATAAATACATAAAACTGAGCATTCACCAGACTGCTGGACATTACATCATTTAGGTCCCCTGGGTGCAAAACAGAAAGGCTCCTATGAAAATAACTAACTAAAAAATGCTTGTTCTCCAGAAGGCTGAAAACTGAATTATTTAGTTCCCTAGGGTAAACAAAAAGCTGAACTGTTACTAAAAAAGCCATCGTTTTCTTCAAGTTCATGTATAATGAGCAGAATACCAGAGCATTCCCATGTTACATGACAGACTGTAACCTTAAATTCTCTGATGCTGGCTATATAGACCTGGGAATACATAATATAGTAACTGGCTGTAACTGTCGCAGTACTAAAATATTTGGTCAGTTGTTTGCAAGCTTAAATAATTTGTGATCGGTGCTGAAAACTTTGATTTGTGCTTGGCCGGTGTGTGTTCAGATTTAATTTACCCTAAGATGATCTGACCTATCACTTCCTCTGGTGCCTAGATGCTGCACGTGAGGTGTTTCATCCATTTCTAGATTGTAGGTTTGAATATGATAGAGAAAGCATGCTGTTATAGTACAATGCACAACTGGTTAACATCACTCAGTAGTTGTGACTGAGAAAATTCTCCTTTTTTCAAGACATAGTGACCTTGAAGTTATTTATATTAGTAAAAGCACCCAGCTTTTGGTGTGGTGAAGACCCCCCCCCCACACACACACACAGAAAAGTTAAAATTAAATTCTGCTTCTTTTGCAAAATTTGATGAAATGCTGACTGAGTGGGACACATCCTTGTCAGGTCATGCATAAGGTGCAGGACAGTTTCACTATAATCTGCCGGTTATGCTCTGCAAATGGCACTTCAGTCCGAGTCCTTTAACCTACATATCTGATCTTCCTCTGTTGCAGGATGTTTACTCTTAGAAACACTGCCTCTTGAAGAGATGGTGCTTACAAAATGCAGTCCTACATGCCCCACAGGCAGCCTTTTTCATAAAAAGTCTAGAATTGTTTTCTGTAAAAAGTTAGAAAATGCAAAAGATGATGATATGGTAGCTGTGTCTAAGAAGAGCCATTACAGGTCCAGGAGTCATTTTGTCTATTGAACAATATTCTAGGGTTGCCACCTTTTCAAATGCCCAAAGTGGGACAGTTTTGGTACAAATGTCAGATTTTGCAGGCCGAAACATACCCATGGCCAGTACAAAAGACAAAACTTCACTTTTTTGCCTAAATAAAAGCTTTTTCTTGTAGCATTTTAGTTGTTTATTCTGTTTTGTATAACATTTAGGTGTTTCAGATACAAAATAACTGTTTTATGCACCTATTACATAAAATATAGAAAATAATTTTGTCCTAAAATCTCAGGACATTTGCCATTTTTATAATGTTTTTGCAGGACACAACTGCCCAAAGAGGGACTGTCCCTTGCAAAGTGGGACAGGTGGTAACCCTACAATATTCAATTTTGTGACTGGAGGAAAATGTGAGCATGTGATGACCATTGGCTAAACTGTAAATCGGAACAGAGAGACCAGGACCTGTGCATAATGAATTAGGTATATGCATAATGAGCTTTCACTCACTGGTGTGAAGTTCATTCTGTGTTCTCTGAAGGACCTCGCAGATGATTTTAAAAAGAAATGCATTTTTGCGATTTGCTTTTTATAACAATGCAGTAAATTGTGCATTTGCTTTCCTTGAACAGAATTATTTTAGTAGCCACTGCAAGAAGTACAAAAAAAAAAAAAAAACTTGCTGTAGGGGTACTAGTCAAGTCAAACTCCTTAAAACATGCACTTACAAAAACTGTGGGCAAAATCACTACAAACATTTTTTTCTGGGAGACAAGCTCCCACACCCCCTACTTACATTATTTGCACCAATATTGGGAAAAAGGAGAAAACACCCATGAAGGGTGAAGGCTGGCTAACACAGCTGTGATTTCTCAGCAGGCTGATCTACATTTAAAAACATTTTGAGAGATGCCGCTTTGAGTTTGTCTTATCCAGTATCACACTAAAGTATTTATCTTCAGTGATTCGTATATCTTCCACTATTTAATGCCTACAAAAAGCCCAACCCTGCTGTGTAGTTCTTGTTTATTCAACTAGTTATGTGTTCTAGAAATATTGCTTTTTTGGAACTTTTTTGTCCCTATTCCAGAACTCAGTAGAGCCTGGTGCTTATGTTCAAGCATGCAGGCATGATGCCCTGTAACATGCATGATTTGTAGCAGCAGTGTTACATTTCATGCAGTGGTACACACTTTTATGGAATACAGTTTGCTTCTTTTTAACTGGCTTTAGAATGGTGAGGTTTCTTCAGTTTTCTTTTATTATTTTATTTCTATGCCAGAGTACAATTCTTATGGCTTGGTGGGGTGGGCTGGGGGTGGAGATAACTTTTTTTTATTGCTGTGCATTACTTTTGAACATGATCTTGTCTAAGAATGACTTAATCACACCTTTCTGCACCAAAGTCCCCCACATAATGCAATTAGAATAAGGGCAGTTTTAAAAGTGCATTAATCCATAGTGGACTGACTTGTCTTTCCACTGAACTGCCTGGCACTAAGTACGATAGACTTCATTATTACGCTTATATTCTACTTGCAGACTGTCCATCATTGCAGGAGTCTATCTTAAAGTATAAGATGTTTGCCCCTGCACCCCCTTAATCATATGTGCTAACCCTAGCCCTAACCCTAAGTACAAGCTAAACATACCCCTATCAATAACCCGCATAAGACGCCCACACATTAAACTGAGCCTTACCTTGATTCTAATCCTAACTGTATACAAAACCCTATCAGTAGTATTAACACATACACACAAACTCAAGATACTGAAGCATTCAGCATTTCTTGGTGTTTAGCTACCTTAAGGCACTCACACTTCTACCTTTTGAGATTTTCCTCTCAGCATTCTTCCAGACAGTAAATCATGACTGGTTTATTTAAAGAAACCTTCTGTCTCTTTCTCTATTATCTGTATCTATCTTATAGCTATCTGTATCGATATATCTAGAGCCAAACACACACACACACACACACACACACACACACACACACACACACACATATATATTTTTTTCACACACAGAGCTCAATGTAGACATATAGATAGATAAATATATACAAAATGAGATCAGACAATTGAGCAGACATCTGAGTTACTAAAACAACAGACTTTGCCACTAAAGGAAATGAGCAAACTTGTTGTCTAAAAAGGGAGTATATATGATTGTAGAGAAAATAAACATCCATGCTGTGAAGACAAAAAATGCATGCTATGTCATAAAAGGTTCATATGTTCATAGGAGGTTACTAGGCTAACGGCCCTAGAGCCCTTACAATCCTAGCCATATTTATCCTGAATCACCCCATTTGTCAGTAGTTAGGTGAGTGATGTTTGCAGAGGTAAGAAGCTATGGTAGTTAATAGTGGCTTCCTCTGTCCAGAAGGGACATGGGCACCACCCCAGCAGCGAATTTGTGGTCACCCATCCACTGATCTAGGTTGCATTTGAAGAAGGTCAGGGAGGTGCTCTGTTTTACATGAATTGAAAGTTTGTTTCAGAGAAGTGGCAGTCTCTGAGAGATGTATCTATCTCTCCAGCATGATCTGTTTTTGTCAGAGGCTAGGTTAAGATCTCTGGAACCAGTGGCCCTCCTGCAGTTTGATTTATAAATGTGTAGCATTTCCATCAGGGTCGGGTCAGAGAATGCCCTATAAGCCAGAAACAGGTCAGTCCTTAGCAACCTGTAGGAGACAGAATTCAGTGACAGGGCTTTCAATTTTTCTGTATAAGACTTGGGAGGGCTGTGTGTAATGGAATAATAACGTCCTTAGATCTAGATGTGATACCTTAACTTATAAGATGTGCCACATAGAAGGCTTTCCTTACTGCTGTGGATATGTGGTGGTGAAAGTTCAGATTGTTATCAATCTGAGTACCCAGATCACATACCACTGAGTCTACACTTACGGGGTTGCTGTCTATAACGTAATTAACAGGGATGTCAGCTTTCCCAAAGGGAATAATAATGCATTTTTTGCATTTAGTTTTAGTCTATGGCTTTTGCAGCAATCATCTGTCTGCATTAACCCTGTTTGCAGTATATATTAACATCATTTGGGGGACTCAGTGATTGATCCCAATTTGCAATCATCAGTGAACTTGGTCAGCCACAGGCCATCCAAGTTTGCCTGGAATTCTTTGAAATAAATTTTGAACAGTAAAGTGCCCAACACAGAACCCTGTGGTATGCTACTGGTATCTGTTCTTTTGCTAGAGGTGAAGTCACCCACTTTGACAGTATGTGTCCTGTTGGTGAGCCAGTTGGCTACCCATCTGGTGATAATATAAGGATTAATTGCCAATTTGGAGAGTTTCCTCTATAATACCTGAGTGGGGGAGTGTGTTAATTGCCTTGCCTAGGTCAAGATAGGGGGTATGCACTCTCTTTCCCTCATCCAGTGCCTTCATGACTTTCTGGAAGAAGTCAACCATGTTTAACAGGCATGATCTACCTTTAATAAATTTGAACTGGGTCAGTTACAGAGTTTGGAGATCACCTACAGTATGTCCTTGTGAATAAGGTCCATAATGATTCTTTCCATGGCCTTGCAGATGAGGCTAATCAAGCTTACGAGCCTGTAATTCCCAGGTCAGTTGATGGTCCCCCTTTGGGCAGAGGGATTACTGCTGCTGTCCTTCATTCCACCGGAATATAGCCAGCTCTCAGGCTGTGGTTAAACAAGGATCCAAGTGGGTCTGCTAGGTTATGTTTTAAGTTGTTTAAAAAACAACGTGAGATGTTGTCTTGTTTCATTGATGCCATGGTTCCGGATGCAGACCTTGACCTTGACAGCAGGGCAGAACAGCGTCTGATGTATAAATGCTACAAAGTGCAATAACACAAGCTGATTATGCATGAAAAAAGTATTACCACTGATAAACACTTGCAATGCATTCAACTTTGGGTCTTTGCTTAACAGCACATTGGATGAGGTGTGATAATATCTGTTCCCTTTTTTATATATATATATATATATATATATATATATATATATATATATATATATATATATATATATATAAACATACATATATAAATACACATATATATATGTGTGTGTGTGTGTGTGTGTGTGTGTACATGTGGGCACGTGCGTTTATGTGTATGGGTTATTGACAATTGGTTGAATGAAAAAAAGCCTGTACACCTGATCAAAAATCATCTAATTGAATGCACTGGCTTTTTTTTTTCTGTGTGAGATTGTGATACAGTGAGGATTGGGGAATTTGCCATTTTCCCATTATAATGTGATCTCGGAGCTGGTATATATAATTAGCAGGGAATATGAAGGGTGCAGGCAGGTTTGCTTCCCTACAAAAAATAACGGGCCAGATTCAGTAAAGCCAACACTAAGTGTACACTATATGTACACGATATGTATTCAATAAAATTCTTATCACATTTTTTGTGTTTTCTAGTCACTCAGAAAGATTACATTGAGTATACATGTAGTCTACACTTTGTGGTAACCTTTATGAATCTCTGTCAATGTTTAAAGCTGCAAGAATATCAGCAGGAAAACTAAAATTAGGAGGAAGAATGAGTGTCTGTTCACTTAGAACAGTGTACACTTAGTGTGCACTTAATGTAGGTGTTATTGAATCCCAGGGAACGTTTTTATTTTTTGCTTGATTTTCGATACGCAGCTGATCGACCAGTTGTGTTTGATCAGTTACCTTTCAATGTAGGGAATTTCTGATGATGGTGAACTTATATATATATAGTGTCCTTGCCTTCGTCTATGTGTCTGTGTAATGAATGAAGAGTATGTAAGCGTAGTTGACTTACATGGTTAAATAAATAAATGCAGTAAATTAAAAAACTGAATTTCTGAATGAGAAAAATAGAAACTGAGAGCACTGGTTGTACAATTCCTTTTTTATTATTATTCTCCAAGTTCTTTGACATGGCACTGTATTATGAGGAAGAACTAGAAAGCTCTCATGTAGAAGAGCTAACTCTTCCTATCCTGTTCAAGCCCTAATAATGGTGATTTATTCCAAGCCCATTATTAAATGCTATTAAATAAACTTAGATGCATTAGGTATATTAGTCTGTAGCAGTCTTCAGAAGCATTATATAATGGACTGTGTACCACCCGCTGAATAGTTCAGGCTTTGGAATGTAATACTGTCTCACCAGAATGGCCTTGCTGACATCTGATTTGTGAAGGAATGTTGTGCTTCTATGGGAACACACAATGCTCGTATGCACTGCACTGCTTCAGTGTTGCCTTCCTGAATATCGGATACAGTGTTATACCAACGATAGCTATTTGTCATCTGTTTAACAACATGCATGAAGAGGTCACCATGGTGATGATTTTAACCTTGACAGCAGAGTGCAACAGGTTCAGCATAATTGCAGACTGTTTTTCTTTATTATTTCTGTTTTTTGTTTCTCTCCACCATATTAGCTGACCTTTGCCTTCCAACCCCTTCCTTTATCCCTTTTTTATAATTCCTTCTCTGTACAAATGCTGCCCCTCCATCTTCAGGCCATCTCAACATCACTGCAAGCTCCAGATTAATATGCAGCATTTCTAATTTGTAATTATTTATGAAGTAAGTTTTACATTGCTCTGTGTACTCAATGAATAATTTTGGTTTTATTTATTTCATTGTCAGTGTTTCCTCATTTTGGAACTTCCCCCAGCCTCTTCTCCGATGCTATTGCATAACACAACAGCCTATATTTTGAACTGTTGTGCGTAGATATCAGGTGCAGGGCTAGGGTTAGGGGCAGCACCTTACTAATACATGCTAACCCTTACCTGAACCCTGCCCCTGTTCATAGCCTTAACCTTACACTTTGCCACTGCTAAGTTCTTTCTGAAATGCTACCAATATTCAAACAAAGTTAGGCTGAATGTATGTTGGGGATTTGATGATCAGACTGCAAAAGGAAACTGCTTGATTTTTTTTTTAATTTTGTGATATGTTGATTTTCAAAATGCTGTCATCAATCACTTTAGTGTTGATGCTTTTGTATTTCAGTAATTCTTCTTCTCTGTGTGTGTGTCTGCTAAGGCAGTATGCTGTTGCAAAGACACTGATTATGAGGTATTGCCTTGTATGCGTCTGTTATTAGGACTACCTCCATTTTACCTCCAAGTAGTTTAGGAACTCCTGTCTAAAGAATGTTAATTATGGAAAGCTTATGAATGTGGGAAGGACAACGTTCCTCTTTACTGGATTGGTTCAACAGAATGCTCTGTCCTACCATTAGTATGAGGTATGATTTTCTTTTCTAGTAGATAGTTGCTGGGTGACCTAATTGCCTGACGTGGAAGGGGCCACCTGTTCAACAAGCCAGCTGGGTGCCTGCAGTACTTCTCATATGGAAATCTGTGGTCTTGGAACATAATAAGATCTATTGACCTTCAGAAAGCTTGATTGCTGTAACCCCATGTTGATATTCTGTGACACACACACACACACACATACACATACATACACACACATATACATGCACACACACATACACACACACACACACACACACACACACACACACACACACACACACACACACACACACACACACACACACGTGCACACACATATGTATGTATATACATGTCTCAATATATGGGTATTTGACGCTTCATCTAGGACTCAGTCTAAAGTGAAAATGTCAAAAATTTGATCTAATATACATTTGGTCTTATACATTTGATAGAAACATTTAGTACACTACAGAGAATTAATGCTGCTGTGGTTTAGGATGTTAGGGTGGTAGGAATTACAAGGCAAACTAGTCTAGTGTACTAGTTGTAGCTTGCTAATCCCACCCACAAGTTTAAGCATCAACAGTGATTCACTGTATGTGTTGTGTGACCTCGGAGTTAGTATGTTTAAGTAAGGATGTGTATGGACTGCAAGGGGGCTTATCCCCTCCAAAGAAGTTTCGGAGTAGTATTTTCTTTATATGTTGTTTTAGATGTAATGTGATTTGATTAAAAATGTTTTGGATTAAATGTATTTTAGATTGCATTTTTAGATACTTTGTGATTAGATGAAAAGATTCTTAGATGTAAAGTAATACACATATATACTTACACACCCTTACTAAGACACAAACGCACAACTGCAGAGAATGAGGAAAGACCATACACACACTAAATGATTAACAGTACACAGAACTCAAACCAAGAATTATTTTTTGTGGGAAACTGATTTTGATGAATTCAAATTTAACCCCCGAGATAAACCTTGTTACACTTAACACTTAAAAAAGTTTAATCTAGTAGGGTAATAGAAGTGGTGACTGTCTGTATCAGATGCTTCTCCTAGAACATTAAACAGGTTTCTGGAGGGGGAGAACACCAGTATACCCAAATTAAATCAGGCACACATGGGGAAGCATTCAAACTCCGTACAGGAAGTGGGAACCCCAGATCCTTTACCTGTGAGACAGATCGTAACACTAAGTCATTTTTTAATTTCTCCAAGTCTTTTGGGTTTCTAATACCATGACAAGAATGACCCCATTCCTAAGTCAAAGTATGATTAGAGTTCATGAAATTAATATTGTTTCAATCTTTGATGTTAGCCAGAAGTGCTCTTTGCAGCACCCACAATGTGCCCAGTAATGACTCCTTCTTTACATGTATTGGTAACATATCTAAGTATGACTGTAAATTCATGCCCACTACTGTTGGAACTATCAGGGTATCCTTCTCCCACATTACCCACATTTTTGCCTTCAAATGCTGGTATTTTATGACTTTGTGTCTCTCTGTATGTAAGACACTGTAATCAGTGGGTGTAGCAATTTCAATGCTCAATGCTATTTTTGTCTTCTTTTCGTGGACTACTATATCTGGTTTTCTTACATCTATATTTTGAACTGTTGTTAATGAGTGATCCCATGTGATATAAACTTCATATTTTTCTATAATGCTTTGTGGCTCATTTCCAGTGTTTTTCAGCTACTTTGGTATTATAATATTTTCAAAATCCCCAAAGCAACAGTCTTGCCACATTATTATGCCTTTCAGTATACAGTCCTTCTGCCATTAGTATATCACAACCAGCAACAAGATGTGTGACCGTTTCCAATTCTATTTTACAAAATCTACATTTGTCTTTTTCTCCCATGTTGTTCAATGGACTTTGTAAACCGACGTGTACATAAGTCCACTATCTTGGGATGCCAATATTAACCTTTCTTTTGTTTTAAATTCACCTTTCCTTAACCATTTCTGCCTTCGATCCTGATCAACATGAGGTTGTTCCAAGAATTGTGTATAATTGCAACTATATTTATGCATTTTCCACATTTCTTACCTTCTCATCTGATCCTTCACCTTATATTCATTATTTTGTTTTTTGGCACATTCAGTTGCTAGCTGATTTTCATCCACTTCTGGTTTGATTTCCATTCCCACTTGACGCTGATATGCTTCTGCTAAACTAAGCAGGGAAGTCATCTTAAACTTATTTTCTTCATGTTTCAAAACTTTCACTACATTTGGGTCTTGTGAGGTCAGCAGATTTTTATGCAGTTCCACAATTGCAGATCTATACATGTAATCAGTTTTGAGGCCCATACCTCCTTCAGAACGGGGAATATATAGTCTTGGTATGCACTGAATTTTATAAATAATTTGATGAGCATGAAGCATCCTCTTGTTTTTCTGTCCACCCTATTCAACATCTTTGGGGCCAGTTGGTCACTCCAAAACTGTAAGTTAGGACAGACCAGCAAATCAGTTTATAGTTTGAACTTTGTATTAATTTAAGTCTTCTAAAATATTCCTTATATTTCTTACTAAGTTTTGTTTGCATTTTTTCATGTTTTATTGTTGATCCTTCAATTCCAAAATATTTATGCACTCCCTCTTGCTCAATTTAGTTTACGTCACATTTCTGTCCCAAACTGATATTTTCTTGGTGCTGTAGCTTTCCTGCTTTAAAGGTTGCTTTTGCACATTTATCAAGACCAAATGACATTGTTACATCAACTGAAAATGTTTTGACCACTTGCAGTTGTGCTTTCAATTCCTTATCTGATGAACTATACAATTTTAAATCAACTACAAAAAGAAGATAAGTCTTTACACATTGTTATTTTCTGAGAAGCAAATTATAGCCATGACCTAATCTATTATGTAAGCTTAATGGCTTAAAGGCAAGACAAAAGAGCAGCGGTGACAGACAGACACCCTGGAATATCCCCCTTTGAATTTTTATCCCTGAAATAATAATTTGTCCTTCATCATGGCTTAACTGCAAAGTGGTTTGCCACTGTTTCATGGTCGCTATAATGTACTCGATCAGTGTAGGATATATCTTATACATTTTTAAGCATTCTTTTATCCATGATTGTGGGATACTGTCAAATGCTTTTTTGTAGTCTATCCATACCATACTTAGATTCTTCCCCTTTCCACAGTTCTCCATTATAACTTTATTTAACAACAAATGATCTTTTATTCCATACAATTTTCTTTTATTACCCCTTTGTTCTATTGCCATGATCAAGTTTTCTTCTAAATTACTAGAAACTCTGTCGGCATCAGTTCCATTATATAGTTTATATATTGCCAGAAGGCAGTTATTGGCCTATAGTTTTTAGGATAGCTTGCAGGTTTCCTCTTATGTAAGAGTATTATTTTTCCTGTTAACCAGGCTGGTGTCTGTTCAGGGTGCACATATAGTTCTTACTCATGGCTAAATCTTCATGTAAAGATGTTAATACTTTTAGCCAGAAGTTAGATACTGCATCTGGGTCTGGGATTTTTTTCCAGTTGCTTTTCTTAACTTTGTTTCAATGTCTCTGGCCATTACTTCATCCCATTTCATATCCTGTAAGTTTGAACTTCTTATTCTTTCTTTTTCTTCTTCTGTCCATTTAGCATCTTTATGTGCCACGGGATCTTCATAGATATTTCTCCAAAATGTATCTATTTCTTCTTTTTTGGTGGTGTTTCAATTCCTTTTGCCTTGTTTCCCAATTCTCTATAAAACATTTTTGGGTCATCAATAAATTGCTTATTTTGTACTTTTCCTTTATATTTATCTTTGAAGTTTTTCTGTCTGTGCTGATATTTTTAGTTTATTATTTGCAATAGTGCACAATAGATCCTGATCTGTTCTGATACTGTGCACTGCTTTTATCATGTCTATCTTTCTGAGTATTTTTGTTGATCTGTTCCCTCGTCTATACTCATGTAACATTGACACTTCTTGTCTTTATTGGTTTATACTTTTCTCTATTCAATACTTCCATGATGGCATTCGATTTCTCCCCTTCCTTTCTCTTACTACCTTGTGCTTTAGTGGTAAGACATCCTCTGTTATTAATTTAGCTGCACAGTAATATATCATATGCACTGCTGTTATATCGCATGAATCTCTATGGACAATCCTAATTACTGCATTCATTCGTTTTATTAAACTTCTAACTTTTGCGGTTTTATTGACTTTCTGTAGTCTGTTTCTTTCATTGATCATAATATGTCTGCCCATCTCTATTAAATCAAGCAACTCTTCTCTTAGATCATTTTCTTCTAAACTAAGGGCATATTCTTTGTTCTCTATTTCCTGCGGGTATCCTATAGAAATATTCCTGTGTTACATTGTCTTCACTTTCATCCTGTGTCATCTGTTGCTCTTTCATATGAGAACTCACTGACCTATCACACAATATTGACTGTGTCAGAGTTGCCTCAGTTTCCTGTTGCTTCCCTTGCTGTGCAACTCCAACTGAATGTTTGTACTGGTTTCCTGTGGAAGGCTCCAAAGTATCTTCATATGACAACTGATCAGATGTTTCCCGCTCCACTGGTTTCTCCTTAATTTGGGTATCCATTGCTGTATCCTGCTGTGATATTACCTGTGTTAGATTTTCTACACTAAATCCTTCACTTTGCAGGTAATCCATAACCTCAATTTCTATTTCTTTAACTTCTCCATTACTAATCTTCTTTTCTATTGTTCCTCTTTATTTTCTTATTTTTTGTATTGTAAAATGTTCCATGTCTGGATGCCTTTGCCTGTATTTCTCTTCAAATATCTTTGGTGGTACTGTTTTTGTATTAATTAGTTTTTCTTTCCCCTTTGCATACATATTGAGCCATATTAAATCTGTGTTTCTTTCCCATGTCCATATTTCTTCTTCAGATGTCTCCTGCTCCTCGTGTTTCTCTTTACTTTGGTTCAGTCCATGATATTACTATGTAAAATAGAGTCTATATATCAGTGCCGTCTTGGTGAGATTTTGTGAAAAAAGGGTCCACCTTGTGAAGGCACTCACCAAGACTTGAGGATGAAGTCAATTCCAGCAATATTACTCTCCTTTGCTTGCTGACTTATCTCTCTATTCATACCCCTGTAAACATAAAGGGATATCAGGAATATAAGTCACAGTATTGCCCAAATGGAAAAGGAAAAGGAAAAACCTGAAGAAGCGTACTTGGATGTACGTGAAAGCGCTTGTTTGATATATACCTTGAATAAATCTTGTTTGTTCATCATCGTGGAGGTCTCCGCTTGCTCTATTTTGTGATTAGTTTTTGTACTTCTAGTGGAGACCCTTGGATGGTAACTTTCCTGTTGTTCCTGATATTGCCCAAATGGTGGTAATACAGTTACTGGTCTATAGTTGTAGTGCTGTCGTGATTCCTTCCTTTATATATGTGAGGGAACACACACTATTTTTAGTGGTTTAGAGACCACTGCAGTGGTGAAAGATATGGTGAAAGTATATTTAGGTAGTGAGTATTTCTTCAGGAGCCTTAGTATGAGACCAATAGTACAAGGTTACTCATCATTGGAGAGTTTTTTTTTTAATAACTTCAGTATATAGTATTTATTAATTATTTAAACAGTGGTGAGCTGGTAATATTTTTTGGGGTTGAGGAGTTTATATTATACTGGATATGATGGGTGGTGTTTTTTGAGTAGTGTATTCAAACATATTAGCTATATCTTGACTATCAGTAAATATTTTGCTGTTCCTCTGTAGTTATTGAATATCCATTTTTCTGATCTCTACCTATTTTGGCAGTCAAAAGGCTCTCAACATATCTAGGAGTTTAAAACAGTGGGGCTGGTTGTGCTTCTTTCTCCACAAGGATATCTTTGCTGACTTAATGTGTTTGTGTGTGTATATTTGCACATATTTAATGTGTGTGCATGTGTGTCCATGCGCACGTATTTAATAAGACCATATATGTATTAAGGTTTGTCAGTGCATTGTATTTTTGTCTGTATAATGACCAGGTATATTTCTTTGCTTAACCTTATGAACTGTGGTTTGAGAAGTGCAGTCCACAAAGTCTGCTCCTAAAAGGGATAAAACTGCATCTACTGTAACTGAGGTAGTAAATAAGAACATTTATAGCAGACTCAAGATTACAATCTTGATTAACAGCTGTCCAGTTTGTTTGTATTACTTTGGTTTGTGAAGCCACAGTTGGCTGCAGTGAGGACTGATCTCTTTATTACAGAGACATGGGGCAATTTTTTCCCTTTTACCAGAAATTCTGAATGCATTATAATAGTGCTCAAATTATTTAAATGCAGTGCAAGTTGTATGTCTTGTTAGAATTATCTGCTAGAAACAATTTAATTAGGATGTCACTGCTTGTAGGAGGGTTGAGTCCTGTGGTTTCACTTATGAGTTGTTCTAACACAGGGGAAAGAGCTTTATTAATTTTTAACATGAGTAGGGAGATCGAACTAGTTTAGGTTAGTCACCCATTACCACATGAGTAGGGAGATCGAACTAGTTTAGGTTAGTCACCCATTACCACATGAGTAGGGAGATTGAACTAGTTTAGGTTAGTCACCCATTACCACATGAGTAGGGAGATCGAACCAGTTTAGGTTAGTCACCCGTTACCACATGAGTAGGGAGATCGAACTAGTTTAGGTTAGTCACCCATTACCACATGAGTAGGGAGATCGAACTAGTTTAGGTTAGTCACCCATTACCACTTAACTTTTGTTATTAGAGTGGGTAAGGTGGGCTGCACAGCTACGCTGAGCAGATAGTGTTGTGTGTGGCTGTACGTAAAGAAAAACTCATTGTTATTTCATTGCAGCTTTTAACTCTGGTTTGACACATGCATTAGTTTGAGTACCAAAATGCATGTCTGTTGTTATGAGGGTATTGTTCACCCCTTTTTCAGTTGTTAGTATTGCTCTACACCTCTTCTGAGCTCAGGCCTAAGATACAGTGGAGATATGCTTTACCCACGTCTCTGTTATGCCCCCTATGTGAGTCATATAGCTAATGTTTTATCTGCTTTCTAGCCATATGAGCTATGTGGTTTAACTAAACAACTCTAAAATACTCTGGAGTAAGTCAATTCCCCCTGGAAGTCACGGTCACCCCTGTCTCTACACTTGTGCCTAAAGCATTCACCTAGTTATCAAAAACAAATAAAAAACATGAGCAGTTTGTGTGTCAAATTAGGTCATAAAGTATATATACAGCCATCACAAATAAATAATAAATAAATGCATTTTAAAAAATTTAAAAAGGATATACAATAATCATATCCTGCCCTGACCATTCAGATGCCAACCAGCATATTTAAATTAACACTTTCTAAGGACATCTTGCAAAGTTTACATATCATAAGCAAAAAGGACAAATGTCATATTTGCTGTGAAATGTTTTTATGCTTATGATATTTACATTCGTACAGACCTCTCAAATAGTGCTCCTAGTTAGTTTTCCTGTGAATATCAGAGCAGAGGCAGAGCACCTGGTAGCAGCAGTTCAGGTAGTGAGGGGCATGCAGATATGGACATGTCTTAAAGGCCGTAATGCCTCTAACACAAACCGTCAATGCCACTTCTATCACAGGCACAAGCTAGTAGCTAAAATAATTCCTAATGCTGAACAAAGATTAATGAGCTTACAATTCAAATGTGGGTGTTGGATCGGCAAGAATTAACTTCATGGGATCTTTCAAATGTGGCTGATCTTAGAGAAAAGAAGTCTTCCTCTTGTTTGGCTTTCTGGGTCGGATGACACCTTGGGCCCACTATGGATAATTAACATGCAATTATTCATACTCAAAACATGTAGACTCTTGGGTGATCTACAATGACACTCCCAAGGTAGAAAAATACAAAAGCATTTTTTTGCAGGTGGGCAAGACGCCCTATACCCCATAACATTAGGGCTAGCCCCCGCTACCCTGAACTGTATAGTTACCAACTCCCATGGTCACAGAAACTAGAAGAAGAGGATTGAAAGTGATGAAAAGGCAACAGTCACCTTTCTTTCACTGACTTTTTGAATGTTGATCAACTAGCCAGTGACCAACTGCAAGGCTCCCAAAATTCCATGTAGGTCTGTGGCAAGATGAGGAGAGACTATTGGAAAGATGAATGCTGAGCCCCAAAATCTGCCACGGGGGTATGCCGAATAGAACAGATACCGGTCCTGTATATATATATATATATATATATATATATATATATATATATATATATATATATATATATATATATATGCCTTGGAATAACAAAGGTCCTGCCCTCACAGAAAGGTTAGTCCTGATTCAGATTTAAAGGTAGACAGTTTTCACATTTTCTACTCTCTGAAGGTCATAGCTAATGGACACAAAATTTGGAAGCAGACAGACATCTGTAGTAATGGCCTTTAGCAATACAAGTGTACAGGCACTTATCAGACTATTTAACTCTCTGAATCAATCCGTCTCAAGGATTTTAAAGTGCAGACTAGTATTTGATTTATGCAATCAACATTAATGGCAGAGCATTGTGCAGAGGGGTTAAGTGGCCCTGAAGCCCTGTGGCTGAGTCACTAAGAACTTAGCAGTAATAGCCAGTGCTGTAGCACTGAGGGATAAAGCCCTGGCTATAACTTAGACAACCTGGGTTTCATTAGTTAGTCAGGTGTCTTGGCATGCACCTGAGCGCACCTCAAGGTCGATCCTTGTCATAGGCCAGTGATATCCAATGGAGCATTGCCTTAAATGGAATAGGAAGGGGAAATTGGCTGAGGTGCCTCAGAGGTAAAGTAATACTCAGGCACATCTTCACTGCTCATCCATCTCTGGATGTAAAATGAGTGGATGTGGTGGGAGGGGAAGCTAGGGTATAACAGAAAAGCACTCCTTGTCAGCAGTTTGTTGCAGTACCAGAGACCTTCATCTCCTCCAATATCCCAGAAGTCAGTCAGGTTGAACCTGGTAAGACTAAGCGAGTCAACAGACCTGGTGAACAAGGAGAGGAGCTGGTGTCAACAGATAGTCAGCAGTAGACAGTAAAGAAAAAAATAACTTAGTAATAGAAACAAAACACACACTCTTCAGGTGATTCACTACTTATGCTAGTTATTACTGTTTCATTCACCTTCTAATCCTTTGACCCTGTAGATCAAGTAATTATGGCTATACAGTGATCAGTGATTGAGCTTATAGTAGCTGTTAAAGTTGGCCAGTATTGGGGAAATATTGAGGAAGAAAAATTTTTACAATACCTGACCCCAGGTGATACACCCTGCAGGGTGAAAGAGCATGATGCACATTATACCTGGTTTACTATTATTTCGCTGAATTAAACAATGGCAAATTGCTACTAATTCGAAACAAAAACGCAAAATTTATAATGCTGAACACAAATAACGTTGAACTCTGAAGTGGTGAATTTTTGAATTCGACATAATTCGAACATTCACTACACTTCCAGGAAGAGTATTACTTTGACTTGCACAATGAAAAACATGTTTGCAGGGGTCAAGTCCCCCTGCACCCCCCATGTGCCCCCCACACCCCCTGCTACTTTAATATACAAACTCCTGGAGTGAGGGAAAGGGTACATTTCCCGATCCCCACTATAGGGCAATCTGCATCACAATGTCGAACCTTACAACAGCGAATGCTGTATATACAGCATTCGCTATTGTAAATTTTGACATTGTGGCCTTCGTTTTTTCATTGTGCAAAATGGCACTTTCGCACAAATGTAAATGGCACTAAGTGTGATCGACAAAATGATGTACAGCCATTATACCTATACTTGTACTTTCATTGATCAAAGCAAAGCTTCATTCAGGAGATTTCTATGGGCAAAAGTATTTGTAGCTTCAAGAAGAGAGCTTAATTTACATTTTAGGTATTTTCAATTGCACATACATAAACAGAATTTAAAAAAAAGCTCATTTGCTTTATTGACAAAAAGTGTGCAATATAAACATTTACATAAAGGCTTACTACTGCTGTTTACCAAACCATTCTTAAGAACTGATTTTATATACTGAAGAAATATAAAATAACTGACTTGCATGTGCTGCTGAAATACAAATTGAATGTCTGAAAAGAAAAAAGTTGAAACTAGTGGCCTGGCTTGCTAAAATTTTATCTCATCTGGAGAACGTTTTGTACTGTCTTAGTTGCTACATTTCTATTATTATAGAAAATTTTGGCTGGACATTTAAGTTCGCCACAAATCTGGCAGCCATTTTTGCTTCATTAATGGCTTAATGTGTAAAAGTAAAAATAAAATAATCCCCTAACCTTTTCACTAAAAACAACTGGATATAATAAGGCATATGCAATTATCTTTCATCACAGATTCCAGACAGTACAAAAATCATTCTGTGTAACCACAGGTCTGCTAGTAATTTGCTCTTTATATGCAGAATAATAAGATTTAACAATTACGTTTACTGTGTTAAAGTAAATCCTAGCATTCTGTTCTTGGTAGCTTGAGAACTAGAACCTAAATTACAGGTCCAGCTGCATCCTATGTTTATTATTTTATTTATACATTTATTTTTGTACAGGTGGTGGAAGAAAGTGGGTAAGACCACATGATTACTCTTGAGAAAGGCAACAGATTTTACAGTCCTGTATGATAGGATTTCTACCCCGTTATTGTGAAACAGTTACCTAGAGTTCTATGTTTGCACTAAGCCAAGAATCAAAGATTTGCAGCAAAGTGTTGTAAATATTGCAAGTGATTTAATAAACTTTTGCAGCTTTGTATTACTGATAGTGTATGAAACCAACCTACCTGCAAATGTAAGAGATGCTTAACATAGGTGTTAATGACACAGAAGGTAGCAGATTCACCTTTGATGCTAGGAAGATCAGTGGGTTCTCCCCTCATACCAGGTACTTACATTCATGTCTCATTTGCTGACATTGTACTGCAGCATAATAGAAAGTACAATACTCCTGCAATTCTGTCCTTCAAATAAGGTGTTAATTTATATCTCTATCTTCCTGAGTTAGCAGTAGCTTAAGTGGATGTTAGAGATAAGGGAAAAGAGAAGTTGATCATTTTAAGTTCAACAGTCGTGCATATTTGAAACAGGTGTAGCATTGCTAACCAGGTCAGCCAGTACAGGAGAAATGTTTCTCCATTTTAATGTATTGATATTGCTGTTAATGCATAAAGGTGGTGCTTTCTTGCAAGGTGTGCCTGTAATCTTTTATGTGTTTTCCTGTAGTACATTTTATTAGAATTATTCTTAATGAACTGGAAAATAATTTATATGTCAACAGGCAACAAAATGGAAGTGGTTCTGCTCTGCACATTAAGCAGTTCAGAGCTGACCATATACCTAAGGTTTTTTTTTTGAGATTTTTTCCTCCCTCTCCATCATCCTATAGTCTTTCAACCCAGTACCCATTTCTACCATCATGTCTACTGGCCATTCCCTACACCCAAACTATCTCTGAAAGAGCTTGGGCTGATGCAGATCTTAAGGGTATCCTGGAGGTCTCTGTCATCCACATCCATTGAAAGTTTTTGCTTTGTGACCTACTCCTGTTGTGGGCATGCACTGGGGAAATGCTGCATATTGCCCTGCCTTTGAAGCAGCTTACCCATGTTCACCACCCTGTCCCCTCCTTGGATCATGCCTCCCAACTGCTATGTCCTCAGCCTCCACGAGGGATCATCACAGATGTTTCTCATGGAACTGTCCTCCCCCAGGGATGGTAACCGAATAAACCCATCCCTCACTACCTATGTCAGTCATCCTAGCCAGTACTCGAACCCAGGTTGGCTGCGCTGTAGTAAATGGGGCAAGGCATATCTCAGTTTTGTTAACTTTCTTTAACTTGTCTCAACATGTATATATAGTGCTGATGCTGTTGAAAACATTTTACTTCTTAGTTTTTAACTACATAGTGCATTGTACTTTCCTGCTACCATTACATTCTTTATTGAGTTTGTAACTTTCTCTGTGCCAGGAACCATGGAACCATACTGCTCAACTCCTTTGCTGAAAAATTCTGGAGAAAGCCAAAAATAATGGGTCAACAAAGGCCCACAGTCAGTGAGACTTTTTAAATATGTCACTTAAAAAAAGTTAATAGAACAACAGGTTTTGCATCAACATGCATTTTTGAACAATAAGAAGTATGAAACTCTAATGGCTGGCATTACTGACTCATTGAAGTCCTCAGTTTGCCAGAAAAAAACTTATGAGACACAGGAAACTTTACTTTTCATGGGTCCTTCTGAAATGCGAACCTGTGCTAAGTAGTTGTTTTCACTTTATGATCAAGGTTATGGTTTAATATTATACAAACGTGATTCTTGTTACTTAAGGTATTTTAGTTGCACCCTTTTAATTTACATCAAAATTTAGAGAAGATTTACAATAAGTTCTACAGAAGTGTCGATACATGCACAGAACATCTGTAACTGCTCAAATCAGGGTTCATTCTTTCACTCATTCTTTCACCGATTACGATCTTAATCCAGTTTAGGGTCAAGGAGGTTCTCTATAAAAATCTGAATGTAGCATCCTGCCCTCACTAAGAATGATACTGCAGTATAAAGAAAAAATGATCCAATTTCAACAATTGGCTAAGCTTCTGGTGTCATTCAAAGGGGATCCAGTGTCTGTCAGCCTGGGACAACATGCTCGACAAGCCTCGCTGCTTCGCAAGAGATGGCTTGCACATGTCACCCCTAGGCTTTCGAATACTGGCCAAGGCTCTTGCTGCCCCCATAGTGCCTTTTTTAGGCAAGGCTCAAAAGTCAAACCCACCTCCGTAAACAGCACAAATAAAAAAAATGAGGGTTATGCTACTCAACGCCAGGAGTTTAAATCTCAAAATGCACATGCTCGAAGCACTCCTCAGTATGGAAAACGTTGACGTCTATGCAGTAACTGAAACCTGGTTCAAGGCTCCACAGAGCACCCCAGCACTACTGAGCTATAACTCATACTACACATTTCGGCCACAGAACATGGACAGAAACACAAAAGGAGGGGGTGAATCCATATTCATCAAGGATGCTTACACCTCCAGGTTAGTGGCGCAGCATGATACCTCTGAGATCATCCATGTGCAACTAACATCTGGCAAATCTGCAATGCAAATTGTGGCCTGCTACAGATCACCCTCCATGACCCAGGACCACCACTCCACCTTTCTGGAGACACTGGAAAACATGAAGGTCCTACTGAACACCCTAATATTGGGCGATTTCAATTACCCTACCAGTAACTGGGAAAACTACTCAAGTACAAACTCCGAGGTCCAATGCTTCCTGGAATTTATCAGCTCAAATGCCCTGGATCAGCTGGTAAACTCCCCTACCAGAGGTGAAAACATATTGGACCTGGTCATCACCAACATGGGCGACAGGTGTTCCGCACCAGAGGTCAACCTGTCACTGGTTTGATCAGACCATAAACTAATCACTCTGGATGTCCACACCACACCACCACCCCCAGCCAAGGAAACCACAGTGAAAAACTTTTCTATAGCAAGCTTTGCCTTACTTAAGACAGAAGTGGTAAGTTTCACAGCCCCCACACAAATGAATAACAGTGTCCAAGATGCAGGAACTGTTACAAATGCACTCTATGAGCACCTACAAGGAAGCATGGATCGCGCCATCCCTAGCAAAACCAAGACTCACTCCCCTAAGAGAAGTAAATCAGTCTGGTGGACCCCTGCCATAAACAGGCTATACAATAGAAGGAGGAAACTAGTTCAGAAAAAAAGCAAATCCCAAGAAGGAAAGACATCCCTGATCAGTATCAGTAAGAAACTAAGGTCCCTCATAAAATCATCCAAGGCTAACTTCGAAAGAAAAATAGCCAAGGATTCAAAAGATAACCACAAAGCCTTCTTTAGCTATAACAAGAATCTAAGTGGCAACTCACAGATATGCTCTGAGCTAGTGCAAAATAGCACAAAGTATACTGAAACTACTGATATTGCCAACATCCTGGCAGATAGATTCAGTGCAAACTTCTCCCCCCCCTCACCCCCAAAAGGGCCCACAACAATACCGGAAAAGTCTAGTGTTTGGGAAATCACTGATGCACAGGTGAAAACAGCCCTTTCAAAAGCCAAAAGCACAGCATCAATGGGGCCAGATGGTGTCCCAGGCTGCGCCTTGCATGAACTACAGAATGAACTAACCCCCCACCTAAACACACTGTTCAACCTCAGCCTCTCCACAGGCTACGTGCCCATAGAATGGCACACAGCAATGGTTATTCCACTCCACAAAGGAGGGGCCACAACTGACCTTGGTAACTATCACCCCATAAGCCTGACTAGCCTGGTCTGCAAGGCTATGGAGCACATCATCATGGAACTCATTAACAAAGACATTGGGAACCTCCAAACACTTGACCCAACCCAGTTCGGCTTTGTTAAGGGCAGATCATGCCTACTAAACCTGATTGACTTCTTCGAGACAGTCACCAAGGCCATAGATGAGGGGAAGGTGGTTCACACAGCCTACCTTGATCTCGCTGAGGCTTTTGTCACCATTCCTCACTCGGGAAGTATAGCCTGAACATAAACCCCTACGTCACGAGATGGCTTGTCAACTGGCTTAGAGACAGAACACACATGGTAAGAATAGTGGGCTCCAGGTCCGACTGCAAACCAGTCACAAGTGGTGTCCCACAAGGCTCGGTCCTGGGACCCCTACTGTTTGGCATATACTTCTCAGAAGTACAGGCAAACACAGGAGGACTATGGCTAACCAAGTTCACCAATGACTGCAAACTGGGAGCCATAATTGACTCTCCGGCTGACATGGACATTCTCCAAAAGTGTCTTACTGAGATGGACACCTGGTGTCAAAGTCATGGTCTCAAGCTAAATGCCAAAAAAATGCATAGTCATCTCATTTGGGAAAAACAAAACACCCATGATTTACCACATAGGTGGCAACCCCCTTAACACAGAAGAGGTAATAAGAGATCTGGGAACCCAGGTAGATTTATTTATTATTTATTTATTTTATTTTACATTTGTTGACTGGGAAAGTCCGACTGGGTATATGCCCATTTACAGCGGAGGCCGAGGGAGAAAAGCTCCATATATTCAGAAATATGAGATTTACATAATATAAGAGTACAATCTAGCATATCAGATGAAAAAAGAAACAATATAATTATAGTAAAGACACAGTTCAACAGGAGAAATGACCTATATGTCAGAGTATAATATCACAAGAAAGGCTCCATATATTCAGACAAGCAAAATTTCACATAATATAAGAGTATAATCTAATATTTCAGAGGAAAAAAAACAGCGTATTTATAGCAAAGACACAGTCTGACAGGTAATGACATATGTCAGAGTATAATAACAGTATAAGGTGCAAGACATTTGCCTAGTAGTATTAATTTCTTACATAGAAAAAAAGAGTAAACATCGTACTGCAATCATCTGCTAGTTAAAGGATATGAAATACTGATAGCTTGTTGACAGCTAATAGTATAGTGGTACGGGAGAAGGGGGGGGGGTGTTAGTTGGGGTATGGACAAGGGCATAGCCAGTGAGATTTTAGGTGTGCTTTAAGAGCATTTTTGAAGAGACTGCTGGAAGGGAGGGTAGTTATGGCAGTGGGAAGTGAGTTCCAAATTTTGGATATGAAGTAGGAGAATAGTGCTTCCCCTGCAGAGTTGTTGGGTTTGGTGACTTGGAGTAGATTTTTGTTGCAGGAGCGCAGGGGTCTGGAGGATTGGTAGGGTTGGAGAAGTGTATGAAGCGAGGGAATTTTAAGAGGGTGGTTTACAAGTTTATGAGCAAAGGTAAGTTGGGTTAGGTGTAGGATTTGAGGGAGCTCAAGCCAGTATAGTAATCTCTCCTTTGACAATCATATTGCCAATGTAGTTAGGAAATCCTTCTGTGTAGCCCATCTAATTACTAAAGGGTTCACATCTAGAAATAAAGAGGTTATAGTGCCCCTCTACTCGTCACTCATCAGACCCATCATAGAGTACAATGCCCCATTTTGAATGTACCTCACAAGACACTTCCAACAGCTGGAAAGACCACAAAAGTACCTCACCAAGAGGATTACTGGCTTCAAACATATGTCCTATGCAGCCCGACTGGAAAAACTCTGGCTATACTCAGTGGCATATCGCTTTCTCAGAGGTGATCTCTGCCTGACTTACAAAGCCATGTCCAACTCAGAATTGATGGACATGCTCCACCTAAAGAAATCCAAGTCACTGTGAGCCACTTGCTCTGGTGAGCTAAACCTTGCTACAACAATAAATAGAACATGCTGGAGGGATAGATTCCTGTCACAGATACTCCCCATGCTTTAGAACAAAATTCCTAACTACATTAGGCAGAGCCCCTCACTAACACTCTTCAAGAGAAACCTTGACGAGTGGATGGGTAACAGAAAATACACCCCTGGGATCACATCATTGGCTCTTCTTGACAGAGGCTCAGTTAATTAATCAATGGGGTGGCGAAAGCTGACACACTATGGCTAGGCTTATAAATGCCCTTGGGCAGATAGCCTAGTACCTACCTATGAATCTATGAATTCCTGTAGTTACAAACATCCCCTTTCAAGGCATGATGGGACATATGTAAGTTATCCCATAACAATGACAGTGTGAGGCAGTTGTTTCAAACTAAAACAAATTCTCCATTAAAATACACTGACAAAATACTGTAACAGTTTACTATGCCCATATTTATCAGAATCTGTTTTTTTTTTGGCTTGATTGCACAAAAAAAGAAAATGTGCATCTATCCTTTTTTGAACCACTGTGGTGAAGCATTTTCTATTTTTCTGAGATAATTTTCATGTGTTCTATGATGCCTTGAAAATTAATGCTTGCAAATGGCTTATACACACTTCAGTGGTTTGCTAGAATATTTTGGATGGGTGTTTTAAGCATCTACATCCTACTAGTGTACCCTCCTGCTCAGTCACTCTCAGAGTTTCCATGTAGTCATTTTTTTACCTAGCTGTATCAGCAGATCTCCTGGGCTTGGAACTTATTTTTGTGTTTTTCACCCATATGAAGCATGTTACTCTTAGTGAACCAATTCATTTCTGAAGACTGGCAATGGTTACGGTTTCTTGTTGCTTCTTGCCAGAGTCTCACCAGTACTGTTTATTGCATGTTACCTACATGCGTGGCCACGAGCTATATCAGCTTTGGTCTGTCTGCTTAGCTTCCTTATCATTCTGGGTAGAATGAATTTACTGTGATCAAAGAGTGACCTTCTTCCATGTTTTACTCCTTGAATAACTATGAAACTGTTGGTTTACCAGCCACTCTCTATTGCAATATTACCAGCATATCATTTTTTAATGTAACATAAGTAAATTATTCTTCAAGGGAAGCAGGCATTGAATTTATAGATGAAACGCTGAAATACAAAGCAAATGCTTCATTAGCTACAGTTCTCTTTAATGTAGAATTATTCAGATGACTTTTAGTTCTGCAGACATTGCACATATTGACCGGTATTGGTGGATTGTAATGACAGAATTTTGACTTGAGTTTTATGGTTGAAATGATCTGAAATGTGTAGTTTTGTCATTATTGGTTCATACGTTTTGTTTTCACTGCTTAATGGAGAAATGTTCAAAACTACAAATATAAAACACACTCTAACAAATGGTGCTTTATTATACGAGGAATATAATTTAATACAATCAGGAAGGTGAATCAAAGAACATGCATTTCTGCATGGTCCTGGAAATTGCATGCAAGGGGCCTATGGTTTGAAAACAGCCTAACTTAATCCTCCATGAGTGTGGGTTTCAATGAATGTGAGTGTCAAGGGCAGATATGTTTATGGGTCATGCTAAATCTATTGTCATTGAAAGACTATTGTTTTGTTTACTAAATGGCTCTCAATGTTTGTGCTATAAAATTTGAAATAAAAATTTGTAAATAAAATCCAAATCTCTGTAATCATTGCAGAAGTAAAGAAGAAAATAGTAAACACACTGACAGGTTTTAACAATGTTTATGGTAACTGGGGAAAAATAGCCAAGTAATGGGACACTGGAATGGCTGGAGGGGTGCAGCTGCCAGAGGGGGTAGCTCTGTGTAGGGGGCCCTGATCTATTATCCTACTTAGGACCCCATTCGACAATGATGTTGCTCTGGTAATGCTTACAGGGTTTCAGTTCTGCAAGCTCTATTCCTGGTATACAAGTATCTCATTGACATCAGCCATTGACTTTTCAGTCCGACTTTCCATATAGGTTTAGTGTCTAGGGCATGCAGAGCACCATAAGATGAGAGAATATATAGTTGTTTTTTGTCTGTGAGAACCAGTTTGTGGCTTTTCTGTTCTTACTGGAAGGATCTTCCAGCTGCTGCCTTATAGGCTGACATTCACTGTATTTGTAAGGTGTGCATCAGTACCCACAATTCCCTGGCATTGTTGTCTAGTGCTGGTAATGATATGCTTCGCTTATATTTCCCTTTTTTTTAACTGGCTGCAGCTTCAACCAGATGAAGCTAATTTATCAAACTTGTGGCTCTTCTGACTAAACAAATCATTTTTTGTCTTCATGCATCCCTGCTTGTGGGGATCCCCTAACTTAAATATACTAACTCTGTAGTCTGACAACCATGCAGAAAACACAAAATCCCACACACATTTCTGGTACACAAATAGAAATGAGTACACTGACAATGATTTCATATGTAAAATAATGACTGAATAGGTGAATCTCATGGAGTTTAAGCTACTGAGTGTACACCTTCCCAAGTTTAAACTCAAGGAAGACTAGGGTAACAGCACTGTAACAGTGTCCCCACTGGCCATGTCACTGTCATGGCTTCAGACAGATGCAAAAGCAAATCTATATCTCCTACGGTAGTGGCAGGTGATGGTATGCATGTTGAAAAAATGATTCTTACTGGAGCTCACCAGGAAAAACAGCCATACCTCTTTCTTTGTAAGAGGGATTGTTAATGCAAGCACTAAGGCTGGACTTGAAAATTGCCGTGTGTTTGTCTTGTGAGCAAGTCTCTTCAATTAAAATGAAGGAGCAGGGCAAGCAGCTTACTGATGACAGATTATGACATAATCAACTGTAGCCTAACTGAATTAGGAACTACTCCTACCTATATTTCTTGAACTATTTCAACACAAAAAGAAAGCAATATTTTTAGAACAATACTTTGACACTTTACAGTTGCATTGGGCTGATGAATAATTTCTCCAGCACAATAACTGGTGCTAACATAAAATTTCTGCTGGCTCACTGCCTCTTTAATTGAATGATCACACTGTCACAGTTGAGCAAGAGTTACATTCAGGATGGATTATACTGGCTGACAAAGCTGTTTCACTTTTATTGCACAGATGATCTTGAATTGCTCCCTAATACATGATGAATTGTTGCCCCATCCACAGATGTTCTTGCTCAGTGTGCTTTTTGTAAAGATGGTATGCAGCTAGGGCCTTTAATCTGCTGATATGGATACAGGAAATGAGAAACAGCACTGCTGGATATTAATGGAACATGGTTATTACTAGCAGCATGCCAGGTTATTTTTTTTCACAACCTGTTTTTAAAGCTATATATTCTTCCTCACCCCCATCAAAAAAAAAAAAAGCACATATTAAGTGTCCCTTGGCAGAATCCAAACAAATCCCTAACCAAGGACACTTTCCCAAACTTGACCAAAGAACTTTATTAAGCACTTTCATCAGCATAAATCAGATGACTTCTTCAGAACAGTGAAAACCCTATTATTCTGAAGAAGTCAGCTGCTTTATGCTGATGAAAGCGCTTAATAAAGTTCTTCGGTCGAGTTTGGGAAGGTGTCCTTGGCTTTGTTTTTGTTTGGATTGTGCTTATGCATAGTTCCTGTTTTTTTGTGGTGTCCCTTAGCAAATTCAAAGTTTCATGTCCTCCAGGGGCTGCTCACAACAGTTAACATTTCCAAATGTGATGTTCAGAAATAGAAAGAACCCTAATCAGTCTTTGTAGTCACAGCACCAATGACATTGGTTCTGGGATTAGCCAGAGTGAATGAGGAGGGACATCCCTGCAAGTAGGGGAGCAACAATTCCTGTTGGCTGTAGTGTTATGCTGTATGTTTGTGCCTGTTGGGGGCAATGAAGTGGAAGCTGAAATTAGTGAAGGGCCCACTAGATGGGTCCACATAGCATGGGTCATTTGCTTGAGCAAAAGCCTACTATATTGCAGGAAACAGGTGAGGAAACCTCAGTGGGGTATTTTGTGAAGGGACTGATATGTTAACTTAAAGTGCTCCAGTTGATGCAATGTTTTTCTAATTGGGATGTTTGATTATGAAGTCTCTGCCACACAAAGGGTTAAAGTATGGGCTTCTGTGAAAAGAGAAGTGTTTGAGACACAGACAGGCAGCCACCACAAAAGGGACAATTGATGGAAGTACTAGAGAGGTCTGTAGGAAAACATAGCCTGCTGAAATAAGATCTGTATACCACAATATAGCCGACTGAATCATATTATCATTTATGGCTTAACTACAAATACATGGCCCACTTCAATCAGTGTTTGCAATTTTCATTGGCTTGCAAGCTAATGAACTTTGGGCATAAGCAGGAAATATACTGTAAACTAAATTTTACTGGCGTGCTAGTACTGTGACTGCCCCAAATCACTAATATTAAAAATAAAATGCTGATTGGCAAATACTAGTCAGAACCTGAGAGCAAGGTCTGTTTTCATAAAAGTTCCAGATGAAGTCTAGTAATGCACAAGTTGCTGGCGTGGAGGGAGGAAACACAACTTTTGATTCTATGTTCCCCAATCACCCTCCCCACATACATATATACTGTGATGCAGTTGACTACAGGAGGAATAGTTTGAGAAGATATTGCCTCTGTATGTCTGAGGATGAAACTTTTAGAAAAATGTCCTTACTTTCAGTATAAGAGGTAGTTTTCTATTGAATGCTTTTTATTGTTTTGCCTGTGTGGTATTAACATGAACAGGTATTTGGGAGTCTGCCATGTTTTTTCATACAATGTATAATGAGCTTTCTCTGTGTCAAATGCAGTGGCATGAAAATTAATTTATGATTTAGAAAAAAAAGACTTGCTGTACTAACTCTGAATTACTTTACATAGAAATTTATAACATATTATCACACTGTCTGGAAACAAATGGGAAAATGAACTGCTTTTCATATGCAGTAACAGACATCTGCCCTTAGAGCAGACATTTATTCCCAACTGTTGCTTCATGGATCATAAAACAAACTATTCTACTAAGCTCAGCACCGCATGACCTCTTGCAGCTTGTTCTCTCTTGACGAAGCCCAGCAGGTATCATGCATCTTTTGCTATATTCCTGAACCTTGAGTAACTTGTGCTTACATAGTGCATCTTGGGGAGGTTTGCTACCCAGCAGCTGAATGGCGTTTCTCCTTAACTGATGTTAATTTGAAAGGATGCATTTAAATTTCTAGTTTTGAGGAAAGCAGGAGGGTTGGTGAAGCTGATACCATTTTTAGCTGATATTATTTTTAGCTGGTATAAAGCAAAATGTTAATAGCATGAAATAATTGGCAGCTAACTGTGGCAGAATATGAAATGTGTGCCTTCATTTACAGTGCTCTTTGTTTTCTGTTGGTGTAGTTTGTAGAACAGGGTGTGTGGCAAAACATCTCAATATAACTGAAAGGATGACCATATTTTGGGGTCTTTTTTTATGAAGCAACATTTAGAGATGTGGCTATTTTATGTTATGATTTTAATAGCATATATCAGTGCCTTTGTGTAAAAAATAAAGGTGCACTTCAATGTTTCAGATCTGGTAGAAAGAAACTATTGTGACAGAAGTAAACTTAAAGAAGGATTAGCACAGACAGTATTTATAGTTTGCCTCTAATCTGCATACAGAGTATTCACATGAAGAAATATGAAGGCCAAACTGTGTGCTTAGCAATGTCAAAGTCAAGTGCAGTTACAACCAAAATTACTACCTCCAAGAAACCAACCCAAGTCAGTGATGCATAATGGGTCACCTTGTTATGCCGAAATTGCTTGTGACAGTAGTGTGGGTAACCACATACAATGTGAATTGAGATCACAGCGGCTTTGATGGAAAGCACAGTGTCTTTTCCTGTGTCTGCAACAGTAGACTGTATAGCTTTTCCATAAAATGTAAGCACCCCTGTGCAGGCTGTGCAACGTACTGAAGATGGAGCAGTGGAGAATCCTTGCTGTACCTCTCTCTCTCTCTCTCTCTCTCTCTCTATATATATATATATATATATAGATAGATAGCTCAAAATTCTAAAATATCGAATTTTAGAATTTCGAGCCTGTAAAGTCGAACGGACGGAAACCGCAAACCCGGAAGTGTCAAATGGATTATGTTGAACCCATGGTACGGATAGTGTGTTAGGTAAGTGTACTGTTTTGGGGGTTTTGGAGAGGGTTTGTGTGTGTTTCAGTGTGTTGGGATGTTTGAGGTGTGGGTTAGGGTAGGTGTTGTGCAGTGTGAATGTATTAGTGTTGGGAGTGCTGGTGTTTGTGCGTATGTGATGTGTGTTTGTGTGGGGGGCTGTGGAATGTGCGATGCTGGGTTGTGTGTGTTTTGGAGTGTTGTGCGACCTTGGAGTTAGTATATATAAAGTAGGGTGTGTGTGGGGGGGTGCAGCCCCCCATATGGGGAGCGCAGGGGGCTTGCCCCCCTGCATATACTAAGGGTAGGTGTGTGTATATGTTTGGTTGTGGGTGCATGTGTGTTATGTTTATTGTAGGGGAGTGTTGGGAGGTATGTATGCTGGTGTATGTATGTGTTTTGTAGTGTGTGATGTGTGTTTGATGGGAGTTTGTAGATTTGTGGTTTTGTGTTTCGCGTTTGTGTATGTTCGCTGTTCAGGGTATTCAACTTTATAGTTACGTAATAATGAATTTCGATAATTCAGTATTTCGATACTATAAAGTGAATCCAAATATATATGGGTCTACTTTAGATGAAAGAAATGCCACTTACCCAAAACCTGTTTCACCAAGACGAGAAGACTGACAGCACCACAACACAGATGTCCCAGATATTCACTCCAGGTAAGTAACCGCTCAGTCATCCGAAACAAACACGTAAATGGCAGAAAACTAAACCCACCCATGTGGGGGGACTTCACCTCCACACCCCCCCTAACTAATTATTCCAACTCCGAGATCGTACTACCATGGGGGTAAGGGGTAAAGTTTAACAGGATGGCTGAGTGGTTACTTACCTGGAGTGATTAGTCAGTGTTCTGGGATGTTGGTGTTGTGGTGCTTTCGGTCTTCTCGTCTCGGTGAAATGTGTTTCGGAAGTGGGATTTTGTTCGTCTAAGGTAGACCCCTATATATATATATATATATATATATATATATATATATATATATATATATATATATATATATGATATATATGGATCTACTTAAATTGATTGAATACCATTTATGTCAAAGTGCATAATGTCAAAACAAAATGATCAACATTGTGCATGTCAAAATGCTACTATGCATGCACCAAGAATTAATCTCAGTGTTTGCAAAACATTGTTTTTTTGCTGCAGAGCAACCCCCCTGTGCCCTCCACATCCCATGCTAAGTATATATTCTAACTCTGAAATTGCACTATCCTTGGGGAAAAGGTATATTCCTCTACTTAGGGGTTGTCATTCTTGCATGCCTGTAGACCATCTGTTTAGTTGACCAAATTGTGTCAATTAAACAGTTGTCAACCAAAGTACAGTTTAACAGGACCCATCTCTCTCTCTCTCTCTCTATATATATATATATATATATATATATACTTTCCTGGTCAACAAATGATAAATAAATAAATAAATAAACAAATATATATATATATATATATATGTGTACACACACACACACACACACACACACACACACACACACACACACACACACACACACACACACACACACACACACATCCACACACGCGCGCACACACACACACTCAAAATATAGCTGTGGTCAGTGCACATAAAATGTTGTCAACAGTTTACCTTACAGACACAAAGTAGAGGCTTTGATTCACAGATGAAATAATTGGTTAGGCTTATATGGCCCAGATAGGCAATTAGCCTAGTACTAAACTTTGAACCAATGTAATCTCTCTTATCTTAAGTGACCTTATGAGTATATTAATTACTGGACCCCACAACCACATTGGCTACATATTTCTGGAACTTTGTTTTTCAGGAGCTTTATTATTCAGTGGTATTTTTATTTTATTAAAAGCTAAGGTCTTTAGCACTATAATAAATAAATGTTGTCTGCTAAATTAACCTCACAGGCAACATAACCAAATACTGGATTTTTGCCGGCCCTCCAGTTTCTGATTTTCCTCTTCCATATTTTCCTATTTGTCCCACTGTCCCTTCCTAGACAGGTGTTTCCACCACTCTTTCCTGTATATACTCAATACTTTGGCCTGGTATATAGTTGTCTTCACCCTTCTGTGGATGCTCATTAAGACCTCCTGTATAACAAGTACTTCCCCCTAACATTCCCATGTAAGTACTCTGGCCTGACAAGTACCTCTCCTCACCTTTCCTGTGTAGACTTATTAAGGACTTCATTTTGACAAGTACTTCTCCTCACCTTTCCAGTGTTAGACTTACTAGACTTTATTCTGACAAGTACTTCTCCTCACTTTTCCTATCTATACTCAATGAGTACTCTTGCTTGACAAATACATTCCCTCCTCTCTCTCTTGTATACTGAGTACTCTGGCCTGACAAGTACCTTCACTAATATTTCCTGTGAGTACTCACTATGAACTCTGGCATGAAAAGTACATTCCCTGTATATATTTACTAAGTACTCCAGCCTGGCAAGTACCTCCCCTCATCTTTTCCTTGTAAACTCACTGATTATTCTAGTCTAACAGGTACTTCCTCTAATGGTTCCAGTGTATTCTCACTATTAAGCCTTCTGGCCAACAAGTACAGCCCCTCCTCTCTTCCAGTAATTCTTACCAAGTAAATTGGCCTGGCAAGTACCTCCCCCTAACACTTCCTGTGTATACTCACTAAGTAATCTGGCCTAACAAGTAGAGAGCTCTCCTCTTTCACATATATAATATGTACTATGTCGAACAAGTACCTCCCATCATCTTTCCTTTGTATACCTAATGAATTCTCTGATCTGAGAAGTATTTCACCTTTCCTTTATATACTGACTGAGCATTCTAGCTTGACAAGTGCCTTCCTTCCTCTCTCCCTTGTCTACTCACTAAAATAGATGACCTTTGCCAGAGTTTCCGCAGACTTCATCTTTCCATCGCAAGTCTAACAGAGCTGTTGGGTTTTGTGGTTTTCTTCTATTCCATGCATTTGTGCATTTGTAGAAAGTTTAATTTGATTACATCTCCAAGACTCATTTCAGTTTCTGGACTGATTTTCCTGATAGTCTGTGTGATGTCCCTGCTCCTAGCCAGTAATCAAGGAGCCCCAATCCTCACCACAGACACCAATGAGGGATGATCACTTGAAGCAAAAATGGATACACACAGTATTTCCAGATGCAACTCTCTGCACCAAGCACAGTTTCCCTTACAAGCACACAGGGAACACACTCAGTCTGGGGGCTGGGTTTCCCTCTTTCTCTCTCTTTCTCTTAAGGCCCCGAATAAGATTCCCCACTGGCACAGCTGTAGAGTTGAGTTCTCAGCTGACTGTTCTAAGCCAAGTCATCCACCACCCTCTCGGTGAAACCAGTGCTCTGTGTCCCTGCTCCAAGTAGCTGATACACAGTATTTGGGGGTTGATTTTCACACACACACACGCACACACACACACACACACACACACACACACACACACACACACACACACACACACACACACACAACTGGGAATGGCTGACACAGATTTAATAGCTCTACTACATTTTCCCAGACTACAAGGTATTTATACTGCCACCAGCCAGTTACTCTAAGGCTCTTACAAGGGTACCCAATTATACTGAATAAAATTAATACCAATACAGTAAGGCTTTCAGGAGTGGCCACATGTCACCAAATAAATATAAGTACTCTCAATGGTTAAAATATTCTCTAAAAGACCAGCCACAATGAAAAGTTGAAATATATTTAATAATAAATAATAAAAGAACATAAAAATACTGAATATCTATGTACAATAAACACCAGTGTTTCAATCACAGGAAATATTAAAAATAACAGACGGATAGATTCACACAGTTACAGAAAAACAGTACTTAACTAATCTCACTATATTTTCCTCACTGATCTAAAGAATTACTATTCCCTGAATAGTTAATACAACAAGGCAAGATGATGTGGGTGAGTGGTCTTCTTTCTTTGTCAGGTTTTAAAAACAGACTACCTACTCCGAGACTTCTGTCTCATCTAATGTTAAAACATCATTCCAGTGCTGTATTACAGAATGACATCACATACATCTGGTCATCTGACTCTGGTTCCCATACTACCCCCTTTGCTAGAAACAGAAACAGAATTTAGCACATATGTGTTACCATACACACCATTGGAGCTTTGCTAAGATGCGCTATAGCATCTGGAAGCCATAAACCCATTTCAAACCTTCCATCCTTCCAGGGTAGCAATTAGTTCACCCCTAAGGATGATATAGTAGGATTCCTAGTCCTGGTTTCCACAGACATTTCATCTCTAGCTGCAATTAGACCCGTAAGATACAATCTTTATGGCCTAAACCATGTAATTTAATTTCAGACTATTTTTCAAAGTTAGCTGGACTGAGATTAATATCTTCTCTTCCAGTATCCTCTGTTAGAATATATTCATGTCAATAGTTGCAATACAGTCTGACATACAGGTGTATTTCTTTTCTGCCCAGCATGACTTACTCTTGGTACATTTTTTAACACAAGCAGCTTTACAAATACATTTTCAACACAAGCATCTGTACAAATCACTTTGATATACAAATGACATATAGTTCTTTAAAAAACTCCAGCTATCTATGCTGGCATATGTTACACATCCACTGCCCTATTTCTCCTGGCACAACTGGCAACTGGAAATACCTCACATCATCACAATCTGTATCACCTTTTCCTTATCTCTGCATCTTCCTTCACCTTTCTCTAGCTAAAAGGCTTTTTTTTGTAATGCATGCTGTAATTACCTCTCTTGACCCCCCCCAACTCACTTACCCTTATAATGCATGCTTTCTTTGATCCTACTATTTCTTTCTTCAGATATGTTTACTATACTTTTCCTAATTCATCCTCTTTTTCTTGCCCATCCTTTTTCAACTGCTGACTCAAGGAATAAGTTGATGAAGTAAAAAATTAGTGCCACATACCTAACTATGTCTGCGTGCACCTTCCCTCACAGCTGACTGTGAAACATAATTAACTAGTATCTTTCAAGCACTTTTTGTAACTTTTCCCCAAAGCTCACACACACAAATATTTTTAAATGACTCCCTGGTAAGAAACAATGTCATTTATAATCACACGTGAGAGAAACTCTTGCAATGCAAACAGCATTCTGAAACAAAACACACAAAAATGTTTTTCTTGGGTGGGCAAGCCCCCTGCATCCCTCATGTAGTGGACTCTACCTCTCACATCACCCACTAAAATATATATATATATATATATATATATATATATATATATATATATATATATATATATATATATATACACCGTATTTCCCCGAAGACCGGGTGTTATATTCTTTCTCCCAGCGAAATGCGCATTAGGGCTTACTATCAGGGGATGCCTTATTTACCCGGACCATACAACAATTTACCTTTATTCAGTTATTCATGTACAAAAATTTAATTAATGAACACAAATCGACATTTATTCATGTACAAAAATCGACATTTATTCATGTACACAAATTGACATTTATTTTGTACTTTTTTATTACTGGAGAACAGTTCTAATAATGGGTTGACAGTTGTGTGTGAATTCTACATAAACAGTGCAACAAACATTTCAAGTCCAGAATATCTACACCTTGGCTTTCACAGTTATTCAAATACAGTCATGTCATCTTCTTCTGGGACAATGTCATAAGTGTCCAGCCCCTGAAGTTTGGCCTGCATTTCTTGCGACTCCATTTCCTGTAGCACCATTGGCTCCAGTCTGTCATGCCTAGTAATTGAGCTCTCCTTAAATGAGCACTGCTTGTCCAAGTAGCCTGCTTGTAGTGCATTGGCAACACAGTTGTCAGTGATTTTGTCCCATGAATTTTTCACCCAAGTCAAGACCTCTTGTAGGCTAGGCTTCACAAAGTTTCCATGCTGATTTCTCTCCATTCTATTTTCAATGTAGTCATTGAGTTCCATGCGCAAATGGTCCTTAAATGGCTTGTTTATTGCAATATCAAGAGTCTGGAGATAGGCAGTCATTCCTGCGGGAATCATTATTTGATCTTTTCTCCATGCTAGGAATTTCTTCGTTTCTTTAGCGCGGTGAGTGCTGGCTGAATCCTAGACTAGTAGACCTCTTTCGCCACCTCACAAAACAAGTGGCAGCATTACATCAACCCACTTCCTTATAACTGCTTGTGTACACCAGGCTTTTTCGATTTCAAGAATGTAAATGCCTGAAACACGTTCAATCTTATCTTTCTTGCCCTTATTAATGATTAGAGGTGGGGTTTTCTTTCCATCTAGATGAATTTCCAAAATACAGGTAACACGTACACTCTCGTAACTAGTGGAGGGAATGTAGATTGAAGAGGCACCCCTCTGATCAATTGTTGTTTGAGATCCTTGGCCCATAAGCACTGCAGTTTCATCCATAGCAATCATGTTTGAGAGTTGGTATTTAGAAAAGTCAATGCCATCAACAAAGGACTTGAACACAAGTGCATGTTTAATAACTTCACTATCTTCCAGCTTGAACAGTGTTGTTGATCTTCTTAGAGACAGTTCATATCACTGAAGGAAGCCATCCAGCCAATGTTGTGATACTTTGAATTCTTCTGTGGATATTTCTAACTGTGGTGCTATTGCAAGAGCAAATGCTTGAATATCAGCCCTGTGCACAACCAAAGCCTTTGCTCTCCTGATAGCAATCCACTCACAGATGATGTCTTCAAGCTCAGGAAATAATGGTTGCCGACCTGATCCACACTTACACTTCTTAGCGTTTCCCTCGTCGGCCTGTTGACTGAGGTTAAAGTATGCTGCTCGCCATTTTCAGACCATTCGGAGATCGAACTTCTTCTCTTTACAGAAAGCCGTCAGGTTCTTTCCACAGGAGTCCTCCATGATTCTTTCCACAGGAGTCCTCCATGATTCATTTCTTGTACTCGATGGAATAACTCTTTCTTTTTACACTCATCTTGTCTGGGGGGGTTAAGTGAAGACTTACATGACTGGAGTGGCAACACAAAATGGCGCCTGTTATGAAGAGAAGACACTACCACAGCTGCTCGTTACCATGAGCGCGTGCTTCCCACGCGTTGTCTGCACTTTGACTGATCAAAGTACACCTGCATGGGTTTATGGGCCAAGGATCTCAACCGTCAAGTGTGAGTGATGATTAGGTTACAGTAAGAATTGGAACTGGGGTTTATTTTTGGTTTAGGGCTTATATCATGAGCACCCTGGAAAAACCATGCTAGGCCTTACTTACTGGTTAGGTCTTATTTAGAAAGAAATACGATATATATATATATATATATATATATATATATATATATATATATATATATATATATATATAATACATACATACACCAACTCTGAGGTTGCACCAGAAGGAAGAAGGTGAAATCCCTTATACACTGGCAATATGACCTTCTGGGAAAAAGCTGGAGACTTGTACACTAGTGATCACACATATGGGTGCCAATCACTAGTGCTTCATGAACAAACCCAGATCCCTTGTAAAGGTAGATTTATGTTTTCTTATCAGTTTCAATCCACATCTTTCATGTTTTAGTCTGAAAAACATAAATTAGAACATTTGGAAATGTGATGATACATTCCAGGTGTGCAAAGACATCAAAATCTTTAAAGAATGGGGGTATTTTAGCTAGTCTAAGGATAACTCTCCCTTACCACTCCCTAATACAACACCCACACTGGTGATATTACAGTTGACTACATATAACATGAACAGACAGATTTTCAGCTATGGAGCAGACACGAGGCAATGGAATAATGCAAGCATGCATTGATCGCTCGCTGAAAACATTGAATAAATAATCAAGTATATTTCATAACAGTTAATGTACTTAAAAATGTTAGGTTTATAAATCTAACAATGGTGATATATCTCAGTATACATACATAAATAAATTACAGCTACAGATCAGATAACGGTAACTATGAATAAAGAAGTTACACCCCTATGTCTGATAACAGTAATACACTTATGTATGTGATATTGATAAACTTACATAAAGAAGTTACAACTGTATATATGATAACAGTGACTACAAATAAAGAAGTTAGAGGGGTATATAAGATGACGGTGAATATGTGTTAAGCAATAACAGGACAGTAGCAGCTGACATCACAGTATGATAGCATAATACATTCATACAAATATTTCAAGCACAGGCATTAATACCCTTCTAGGTTACCAGTATACCGAAACACTTGTTTCCATAATAAATGACAAGGCTGTTCTTAAAAATATCTAAAGTAGGACTTGCTTTAATGTAATTTGGTAGTCTGTTCCATGCATTAGCAGATCTCTCAGAAAACCCATTAGTACACTTCTCATTCCTTTAGAATATTTTACATACGTCTGATTACTCTCTACTACTTTTTGATAACCCCAAACATTCCCAGTAGTAGTTGCCTCTAAATGCTCTTTATACTTGAATAAGATCTCCTCTTAGATATCTGTAAGAGGCACTGTACAAGTTCAGATATTTTAGTCTTTCATAATAACTTAAATTTTCGCATCAATACCCTTGGTATATTTCCACTGTATTGTTTCCAGTTTACACATGCTTGTTTTCTTATAAGGTTTACATATTGTTATTCCATACTCAAGTTTGGGACTAATGTAACTAACAAATAATGACTTCATCATTTTTGATTTCCTAGACTTTATAAATCTTTTCATACAACCTATAGTTCTATAACTATCATTAACAATTGGTTGATATGATTAGAAGAACTCATAGCTGGACCTACCCATATACCGTGGTCTTTAAATGAGTCTACAGTTTCAATCACTATGTGCTGTATTAAATATTCACCTTTCAATTTATGTCCTCCAAATCTCACGTTTAGTTTTTGATGCATTTATCAGCATATTATTCTCCTGTGTCCAAATGGTCAACTTAGTCAAGTTCTTTTGCAAACATGACTTATCTGTAACACATGTAATCAGTTTACCCAAATTCAGGTCATTTGCATGCCAACTGTAGAATACCTCAGATGAAAAAGTTAGGTCTGAAAGATACAATCTAAACAAGTAAGGGCCTAGGACAGAGCCCTGTGGGACATCCTGACTGTAACCAAAAATTTAACCTGTCCAGTTGCTTTATGATACTTGCCATGTTCTGTTTGTAAGCCATGCAGTTATCCATCTTGTCAAGAGTACATCAATACCTAGTTGTTCTAATTTATTGATCAGTGTTTTGTGTATGACCCTGTCAAATGCTGGTTAAATCTATATAAATTATATCACAGCTCAAATTTTCATTCATAGCTGTTATTATTTTGTTACAGAACATCATGTTACAGGTGGTAATAGATCTGTTTTGAACATATGCATGCAGATATACGGTTTCAAGTCTCAACTTATCCAATTCTGACAATAACTTATCCAATATTACTTTCTCCATTATTTTTCCACAACATGAACATAAACTTAAGGGTCTGTATGACTATGGGTTTGTCCTACTCCCCTTTCCCTTAAAGACAAGTTTAATAAGCAGATGTGTCCAATCTTGAGGAATCTTCCCATATTTATATGACCTAGTGAATAATAGAGATAATGGTACTGTAAGTTCTTGCTGAAGTGTTCTCAGGTCATTATTACTAATTTTGTCCCCTCCCTGTGCTTTGTTTGGATCCAGGTTGCCCAGTTCTTTTTCAATATAATCTAATTTGATTCCAGTATTTGAGGTTACCTGGATGTCATTAGGACAACGTATCACCTTTGTGGAGCCAAAGTGTTTTGCATAAGATTTGTAAATGTATCTAAAATCTGTTGTGTTGGAGAATAAATTTTAGAATTTGAATGCAGTTTATTATTTTGTATATCTTTACTCCTTCCACATCTTATGCATCTATAAAAAGTTTCTTATTATACTCAATATCTTTATATAAATTTTCTTCAAATTTTTCGTGATCTTGTCTCACTATGTTTAATTTGTTTGTCCAGCTTGCTTATTTCAGTGTTCATAGTTGTAGTATGACCTCTCTTCCATTTCTTATATTTTTTGTTTCTCACCTTAATCAGATAGCTTGTTCTTATGGAAGTATATCCCCCTCATCTTGTATGCCTAGATCCTGAAGTTAAACAGTTTTTTTGATATTTTTTGTACTCAAACAATTTCTCTTTCAAAACGTTCCACATTCCATCTGCAGTTTTTTCACTGAACACATCATTCCAGTTAGGTTTACATACTTACTGTTTTGCTTCCATATAATCTGTAATTAACCTTCTGTACATTTGGTTTACATTTCAGTTTGGCAGAATTCTCTAGCAACAGATTAACCTTTACAAGCCTGTGATCAATGCACATCAATGGCGGTAAAACTTGACTTGAAGTAACAGTAATGCCTTGTATGTTCCATCCCCTGGTAGTTTTTTTTACAGTCTGAAGCAATTGCTGTTCCTGAATATAAGTTGTGAATAATTTCTTAACTAATGTTGTTGAATCAATATTATTCCAGTCTGTTTCTAACAAATTTAAGTCTCCAGCTAATATTGTTCTTTCATGCAAGAAATGTATGAATTCCTCTAGGTCATTTGCACTTGACTTTGATGGTCTATACACTCCAACAATTGTTATATGTTCCAGGGTTGTCTTTATTGTCACAGTTACACAATCTATAGCATTGGTGTTATCATTGAACATGTAATAATCACAGGTCTCATAACTATCTTTAATCCCTATTATAACGCCTCCACATTATTTTTGGTAGAATGTCTGTTACAGTAAAAGCATTTATACCCTGACAGAACTGGTTTCCAGTCATTGTTCTTTAACCATGTTTCACAAACAATAACATTAATCTTGTGGGAATGTAGCAGAATTTTCAATTAAAAAACCTTATTATTAACATTCCTAGTATTAACAACCATTAAAGATGCATTAGATGTTGCTGTCTGTGAACTGTTAAATTTTCGACCTGGCAAAAATCCTGCTTAGTGTTTGTCAAATATTGCAAAATATGTGCTACAAAAATTATCTTCCCTGATCTTGACAAATGCATGCCATTCTGTCTGAACACATGTGTACCCAAAACTAGGCTTGGATGTTGTACACATTTCCATTTTTTAAAACAGGACATTTTTCCATGTAGATATTTACCCCAAACATCTTTTTATTCATGGTGACCTGACAATCTTTTCTATATGTGATTTGTGAAAAATACGTCCTAACACCAGTACAAGTTGTACTATCTAAGAGGGCTGTTAAGTCTTACAGTTAGAGTCCTTGTGGATGAGATTGTGTGTACAAACCTTAATAAAAACATATCCGTACTTCCTTACATTAAGGCATTCCAAGGCTTGGCTCACATCTTCTATTTTTGCTCCTAGCAACCATAACACTATTTGATGTTCATTATCATCTCTGCAAATATAAGTATCAGTCCCTCTAATAATTGAATCTACAGTTACAAGAATATCTTCTCTGACCAGATCTGCAGAATCTTCAACTTCTAATACATTAATATCTGCTCTATCAGTTGTTACAAAGGAATGACCATCATCACCATTAGACTTCTTAATCCCGCTGTTTTCATTGCATGTTATATTCTCATCCTGCTGGCTTTGTATATCCGCAGCTTAAGCCATGTAGTCAGGATCTGCCGTTCTCTTCTTTTTTCTTACAGTAAAGTTCTTCAGTCCTTCTATGTTCGATTTGGATTTCTTCCTTTTCAACCGCCCCTTGCCTCTTTTTTTTCTACCTTTTCTTTTGGAAAACGAATGCCTTTTTCTATAGACTCAAGGTTTTCTGATAGAAAAACGTTATCATTTCCTGTAATCTGTGCGTTGCATAGCAAAGCAGTGTCCTTTTTAGTATGCATTCCCTTTACTTTACATACATTAATCCATTTCTTTTTCTTCCTTGTTATTTGTTGTGACCGTCTTCCTTTCTTTCTTTCTTTTTTCTTTTTGCTTCCTTCTAAACATTCTGAATCCTCAGATTGCTGAATACTTGCATCAAGAATTCCAGAGTTGTCAGGGGCATCGTCTTATTTCATAGGAGTTGAATGATCTTTATAGACAACAGACAGATCATTTCCTAAATGTGTTCTATTTGTTCTTTGTTTAACATTATTTACCTCACCAGTCCAGTCATTAATATATGTAACAACAGTTCTCCAAGCCATGCCAAGTGCACAAATGCAATCATCATCAGTAAGTTTAGAATTACTTCTAATAATGGTAAGCAAATCATCCGTCTTTTGACACGAGGACCATAGATCACCAGTGTTATCAGGTGTTACCTTTAAATATACACAGCATTTATTACACTGTACAAGATATTTGTGCTTTAGCAAATCATTAATTGCATACTCATGTAAGGAATCCATATTCAGCTTCAAACAAACAAAATATAAAAAGAAAAGAATAATTAACATCACTAACTGCAGAACTCAAAGAGAACTTAAATCAACTTCTATGACAAAAATCATATAAGCAATACGCAACTAAATACTAAAGTAAATGCAGTAAAGTTGTTCTGACCATACAAATTCTGAAAGTCAGACAAAAGCTGTAATTCTTTTATGCTGTGTGCGAATGTGCGCAGTAGCTTCTGTTCACTATTGCTTGCAGTCGCACTTCCTTTTAACAATGCAGATCAATAAATCACAAGCCAAGATAGGATTGTTTAGATAAGCTCTGGGTTTTACTCCCTGCAGTCTGTGTGAATTTATAGCTGACTAGGCCCCTTGGGATAGCTAGAGCTTGCCTGCCTAAAACCTATCCCTTTCTAATAACCAACAGTGAAAATTAAAGGTAAAACAACAAAATATAAATCAAAGCAAATCTTCCTGTCTGCAAACTATCGCTTCCTTCCTGCAAATCATTAAAAACAGTGATAAAAATAAAATATAAATTCAAATAAAACTTCTCTTACCAGTTATCTCCACAGTAAATCACAAACCAAGGTAGGATTGTTCAGATAAACTTGTGTGTGTGTGTGTGTGTGTGTGTGTGTGTGTGTATATATATATATATATGTGCATACATATACACACACACACGCACACACACACACACACACACACACACACACACACACACACATACACACACACACACACACACACACACACACACACACACACACACACACACATATGGGAGTGTAACAATTTGTCAAATGTCAACATACAAATCATTGACCTCAAAAGGTTGAAGACAAACATTGATTCATGGGGGATTGAAAAAAAAAACACTGAATCACCTGTGCCTCCACATCCATGCAAATCCATCTCCAAGATCGCACTACAATGGGCTAAGGCCAAATTCCCTGATTTCCACTGTACCTCAATTTCAGTGTGAGAATGGCGGTGAGGTTTGACAAGATGGCTTTCAGTCTTTCTCACTCTTTGATAAAAGGACAATGTTGATAGAAAGCTGCATACCCATATAAATAAATATATACATATGGGCATGTGTGCTGTGTATGTATATGTGTGCACTTCCCTCTGTCAAATAGTCAGCTCTTCAACAGAGTGAAGTGATTGGGAAAGTTGTCAAAAACAGTCTTTGTTAAATGCTACTGAAAGTGTCATAAGTAAGACTGATAGCTTGTGGTTATGATAAGTATAGGATTGGGTTTTAATGCTGACTCTTTTGGATTTACAAAAGTTTGGACAATAGGAGTTGGAGTTTGTGTGCAAGTGTTTGTGGGGTTGGGGTTAGAGTAAGGCCTTGGGAAGAGGGTACATTTTGCTCTGTGTATGTGTGTTGTTTATGTGAAGAGTATTTGAGGAAACTCTTCACTCCTGAGTATGCCATCCTTCAGATGAGATGTTAAACCATGATCCCATGAGCATGAGTGGATAGTATCTCAGGAGTATATAAAATCCAATTGCTCTTTCCAAAAGAAGTAGGGAAATTTCCCTGGTGCCTTGGTCAAAATTCTGTTAGTCAGTATGAAAATCACCTTATGTCTCTCCTGAAAAACATTAGTGGCTTAGTGGTATTAACCTGGTCAACGGTGCATAAATAAGGAACTCTGAAACAGTCCAAATCATTCAGAGAGTAATTGAGTCCTAGGGTTACAGCTGTTGCAAGTTTTTTAGACCATAGTCAAATATTCACGTATGTGGAGAATTGAAAATATTTTTAAATGGTGCTTCTAAAAACAATTTTATATTGAAAACCAGTGGTAGAATTAGATAGTCTATGAAAAGTGTTCCATGTATACAGTAGTGGTTATGAAAATGATGTACAATTAACATTAATTATAACTTCCAAGAGAACTGTATGTTGGCATAACATGTTCATGAATTCTCCCCTCCCCTCCCTGTATAAGTGATGTTTCATAGGTACTCCATTTGAGAGTTTGAAATTTTTATTATTATTTCATATGTCTGGAATTTCAACAGATCAGATTTTAGGCCATGATTCACACTGAGGAACAAGTGACAGCAGTTATCAGTCTGCTCAAAAACCTGCTGTGACAATGTTTTTTGTAAAAGAACAGTCACTCATCAGTCATTTATTAACCAGTAAAACTGGTATAAATCTCAACCTAGACATTCATTTTTCATAACTATGCACCACACTCTGTCGTGTTCTTTTGCTTTAGAAAGAAGACGCGGGACAACTGTGTGCTGTTGCTACCAACTCCAAACTTTATTGACCAGCCAACGCACATGAACATCCTTCCTGTCTCACAGTCCTTACGACATGCACCTCCCCCGCCCCCAAAGAACATTAGCTAAGGCAAGACAACTCAGTCCATTGAATACACCACATCTCCTTTTCTATAAGGCCCCTTTTTCTCTTATTACAAAACCCAGAACTATTCAATTTCTTCAACTTCACTACGAACTTGGTACATCGACACAAAATGCTCACTTAGCAATGTCATTTGTGTTATAGTAATGCGAACATGGCTATTTACAGACTGATCTCTACAGATCCAATCGGTCCGGCTTGCTAATAATTCTTCCTGATCTGGTCCTCACGACATCACTATGTACCCGGGTTTCCTGGGGAAGGCCATTGCAAGGTGGCAAGGCCTCAACAGTCTTACTTAACACACTTTCCTGACACACAGGAGTTGATTCACACTCAGGTACAGGTAAGAGATTCAAATGCACCCTGTTTCGCCGCACAGTCCCTTGTGGCACGTCTACCTTAAATGACCTCGGCGAGTAATGTTTTTGATCTACAGTACCTGGGGTCTTCATATCTGTCACCCACACCTGGTCACCGGGCAACACATCACCCAGCGGCCTTGCCCGATGGCGTCTGTTGTAGTTTGCCGCATTATACACCCTCTTCTCCTCCTCTCTCCCCACAAGCCTTCTCCAGTCAGGCAGCACAGGGTCCAACTGCGAAGGGTGAATCGGAAGAGAAGTCCGCAACCGACGTCCCATGAGAAGTTCCGCGAGGGCTATATCCATTCTGCAGTGGCGTTGTCCTGTACGCCAGAAGAGCCATGTACGGATCGACACTTTTTTTTAGCAGGTTCTTCACAGTCTGAACCGCACGTTCTGCCTCCCCGTTACTCTGGGAACCTGGGGCTGCTTGTGACATGCTCGAAGCCATAAGCAGTTGCGAAGTCCACAAAAGACTGCCCAGAAAACTGAGGTCCATTATCAGACACGAGGACCTCTGGGATGCCATGGCGAGCGAAGAAAGACTTTAGGTGGGTGATGACCTCGTTGGATTTGCTGTGTTTCAACAATGCGATCTCAAAAAACCTGGATAAGTAATCCACAGCAAGAAGGTAAGTATTTCCTTTCAGTTCAAATAAATCCGTGCCCACTCTTTGCCATGGTCTGTCAGGACATTCAGTTGGGATGAGGGGCTCAGGATGATTCCTTCTCTCTGAGATGCACGTCCTGCATCCCAAAACCATGTCATTTATCTGTTGGCTGAGCCCAGGCCACCAGACAGTCTGACAGGCTCTGGCTTTGCACTTCACAATGCCTTGATGTCCCTCATGCAATTTTAACAACACCTCATTACGCATGGCGGATGGGATAACAAGGCGTGAATCTTTTAACAGCAACCCATCTTTCACTGTTAGTGTAGAACGATCTGGCCAGTAGCTCTTCAGTAAGGGTTCCTGGTTCGCATACAGCGGCCACCCCTGACTGCACAATTCCATGACCCGCACACACACACTGTCTGCTTTCAGCTGGTCCCGTAGTGTCTGGAGGAAAGATGGCTTCACCTGCATGTTTCCCACAATGCTGTTCACGTAGATATCCGTGTCCTCCATTAACTTTGTTTCCTCCAGTGTTAGCCTGGTTTTAAGTGGAGAACGTGACAGAGCATCTGCCACCCACAGTGATTTCCCTGGAGCGTACTGCACTGTGTATGAGAACTGCATCAGTCTCATCCTGAAGCGTTGGATTCTAGGCGGTAGAAGATCCAGTGCTTGACCTCCAAGCAATGAAACCAGAGGTTTGTGATCAGTTTCTAGACAAAACGATTTACCTAATAGGTAATCTCTGAAGCGTTCACATGCCCAGGTAGACGCTAGAGCCTCTTTCTCAACCTGGGCATATCGTTGCTCTGTAGGTGAGAGTGACCTTGATGCGTATGCCACAGGTCTCCAGCCGTCCTCCCATTGTTGCTGCAGCACGCTCCCTAACCCAAAGGATGATGCATCCGCAGAAACCTTCGTATCCCTATTCGGGTCGTATACAGCCAAAACTGGAGGTGAGGTGATCGCATCTTTTAAGTCATTGAATGCCTTTTCCTGGTCCCCACCCCAGTACCAGCTGTTCTTTTTTGATAATAAGTCTCTCAGAGCTCTATCCCTCTCAGCCAAATGAGGGATGAACTTTCCCACCTGATTCACCATGCCCAGGAAACTCCTGAGTTCTCCTACTGTAGCAGGTGCTTCCATCTCCGTGATGGACGCGGTCCTCCTTGGGTCTGGGCTTATGCCAGAATCTGTGATGACATGGCCCAAGAAGGTCACTTTGCTCCTCGACAGGTCACATTTCCCCACATTCAGCGTAATGCCTGCCTCTTCCAGTCTCTTTAATGCCGCATGAAGTCGGGCATCGTGCTCCTCCTGGCAACGACCCCAGACCAGCACGTCGTCCATGTGGCAAATCACACCCTCTAGTCCTTCAATGACCTCTGACGTCATGCGTTGAAAGTGTTCGGGTGCAGAGTTAATGCCAAAGGGAAGGCGATTGAAGCAAAAACGCCCAAAGGGGGTTATGAATGTGGTAAGCGCAGCCGACTCCTCTGACAAAGGAATTTGCCAAAATCCCATATTGGCATCCAGTTTACTAAACACCTTCGCCCGGCAAGCATCCCAAGACTCTGCTCAACCGAGGGCAGCACGAACCTCTCCCTGCATACATATTCATTTAACTTAGTGTAGTCTACACACAGTCTCAGTCTGTTACTGTCTTTCTTTGGAACGACAACCATGCCTGCACACCAGTCAGTAGGTTCCTCCATTCTGGTAACGACACCCAGCGTCTCCATCCTCATTAACTCCTCCTTCACTTTCCCCATCAATGGTAGTGGTATCCTCCTGGGGGTCTTCAGAGAGTATGGCACCACATTTGGCTGAAGCTTTATGTGGTATTTCCGCTGCACTACCCCCAACCCAGAGCACAGTTCAGGGTATGAGGTCTTCAAAGACTCCATGGTGATAGTATCAACACGCTTCAGGAGACCCAGCCCCAAAATAGCAGGAAGACCTAAAAGCGGCGTGCGGAGTCCTTTAACAACATACACCTTCTCGCATGTCTGTCTTTGTCCATAACCAAGCTGAAGTTCCAAGAATCCTGTAACCTCCAGTGGCGTCCCTCCAGGACCCAACAAGGGTTTCTCCGGCTGCTGGAGCACAGGAGCATTCTTCCCACTGAACAAGTTGTCCAGGTCTGACTTGGAAATAACAGTAACATCCGCCCCCGTGTCAAGCTTGAAAGTCATAGATGTGCCCTCTATTTGAACCTCCACAATCCAGGAATGGTTCCCGGAGGAGACAGAACCAAGGAAGAAGCCCTGTTCTTCTCGCTCTCCCAGCTCCTCATCCTCCTCGATACACTGCACCACCTTAATCTGCCTGCAGACTCGCTGGTAGTGGCCCTTCTTCCCACACGAGCGACATCTTGCAGCAGTCGCCAGGCATAGGAGTTTGTGATGAAATGGGCCCCCACACCTGTAACACTGCGAGATTGGAGCGTCTTTACTCTTTTGCGTCTGTCGCTGAAAAATCGGTGTCAAGGACTTGCCCCAACCTTTCGAGGTCTCCAGCCGGCGTTTGGTGTCAAGTGGTGTCTGCACAGCATTCACGTTATACTGCAGTGCACTACTGTCGCACCTCAAAGCCGTCTGCTGCTTCTTAACCTCCTCCGACTGTCTGGCCATGTTTACAGCTCTCTCCAAGTCCAGCTCTTTTGGCATCTGCATCCGCTCGGACAGTCTGGTGTCAGCCAAGCCCACAACAATTCTATCTCTTATAAGCTCATCGTGCAGCGTCCCATAATTGCAGTGTTCAGCTAATGCATGCAGTGCAGTAACAAAAGCATCAACAGTCTCATTCAGTTCTTGTTTGCGCATGTTAAATCGTGCACGTTCATAAACAATGTTCTTCTTGACAATAAAAAATCTTTCGAAGCCGTCTTTCACTTTGGCATACTCCTGTTGCTCTGCATCGGTTAGCTTGAGGCCTCTCAAGACGTCGTCTGCCTCATCACCCATGCAGTATATCAGGGTGTTCACCTGATTCCCTTCTGGGTTTGAAGATAAATTGCTGGCCTGACGGAACCGTTCAAAACGACGTATCCATCGTGTCCATTCATGAGGTTTGGAAAAATCAAAGGGCTCCGGCGGCTGAATACTAAACGTAGCATTGGGAGCGCTAGCCGCCATGTTAATTCTAGCCCGCGGCTGCCGACCATTCTCTTCGTCCGACATGTCCGCTCACCACGTCACTAGGCCACTCGTACGGTCTTCAGCAAGTGTTCAGCAATCCCAGTCACAGCCACACAGCACTTCTGACACCATGTCGTGTTCTTTTGCTTTAGAAAGAAGACGCGGGACAACTGTGTGCTGTTGCTACCAACTCCAAACTTTATTGACCAGCCAACGCACATGAACATCCTTCCTGTCTCACAGTCCTTACGTCATGCACCTCCCCCGCCCCCAAAGAACATTAGCTAAGGCAAGACAACTCAGTCCATTGAATACACCACACACTCCATTCAGCCAGTCATTCACAACCCCTTTTCCCATTTTTGTATATGTGGTCAGAGTGTCATTTCAACAGTGACAATCATCTGGAGCCACACTCCACTTTTAGTGTAAATTAGATATCAGTTGCAGAAGTTATCACAAAGTACAACTTTTTGTGTTAACCCTAACTATATCTGTAGTATACAGGCATGCATGTGTACAAGCATATGTAGACCCCCCCCCACACACACACACACACACACACACACACACACACACACACACACACACACACACACACACATCATATACAAACATACATACACACACACACACATGCGCGCAAACGCACACACACTCACACTGAAATATTTTTATTGATTAGAAACAGATACAGTGCTAAGGATAAGTAGTAATCATCCTGTATGTAATCAGCTGCTGCAGGAGGTACCTGAACTAACAACAGATAATTACAGATGTTGTTGCTCTTGTGAAAGATGAACATGGAATGTCAGACTTTGTAAACCCCTTTCTAACATGATAAGGATTGGTTAATAAGCTTTGCTCTGTAGTTTTATGTATGATGCTCTTTAGTCTCATTTTCCACTACTGTATGACTTTAAGCAAGCTGCATAAACAGACATTGCTCATGGATTGCTCTTGACAGGAGACACTTATGCATAAAACATTTACAAATATATTTGATCTTACAAATGACATGTATTGTTAAATTGGCCTTACCTATCCCATGGCTTACATGATGAAAACAAAGAAATAAAATTAAGTAATATAGAAAAGGACACGAATATTAAAATGAAAAAAAAAATGAAAACCTATAACAGGGGTGTCCAACCTTTTCAGTTGCAAGGGCCACATTGAGTCAACAGAAATGGTCTGGGGGCAACGGCAAGTGAGGACCAAAAAAAAAAAAAAAAAAAGGTCTCACATTAACTGAAGAGCAAAAAAAAAAAAAAAACAAGATACCCCAGGTTTATGCGGTGAATTTGCAAAATAAATAAATTACTAAATGCATGATATCTCATTCTAATTATTTAAAAAAACAGTTAAATCTACCATCTTAGTTTATTTGTAAAAAAAAAAAAAATTAACAGGTACAAACCTTGGGTCTAATCCCCTCTAATAGTGCAATAATTTACTACAGGAAAGTCTTAATTGCACATGGAAACTGAAATCAAACATCTATTTCATAAATAGTAGCTGAGTAACTAAATATTTATCAGACTGAACAAGGAGAAGGTCAATGTAAGCTGCCTGTCAGGTGCCAGGATCTGCCACATAATGCAAGCACTCAGGTCACTCCAAAGCAAGTACAAATATGACTCCATCATTGTCCATGCAACAAAGTTAGAACATGTCCTCCTTCTGTGAAAAAAAGAGAAAGCCTTTTTGGGACAGGGGGATGTGTTATATATTATTAGCAGTTTTGTTTCATTTCTACTCCATGTTTTCCCTTTCTCACAGAATTATTAAAATAGTATGAGCAAAATTTATGTGATGTTTCAAATGTGAAAGTATTTTTTTGTTTATTAAAGATTAAATGCTTTGTTAAAGACATAAGCCATTCAAATTCTGATAAATGCTTATGATTTATAAATATATAAGTGAAGAAAAGGAGCCCACTATACTTTGTTCAATTCAGAAGCCACAAAGTGGGCTTAAAAGAAGCTATATTACTATTTGAAGGGGGAAGTATTCACTGCTTATTATAGCTTACAGATACCATACTCCTCAGAAATGGCAGCATAACATAAAAATATTAAAAGATTATTTTATGCTACTTGTCACTACAAGAACACTGGTCTACAATACAATATCATCCCTTGCCAAACATCAGAACAAATGCTTTTTTGGCCCACATAAACGTATTTGGCCTGGTAAGGAAAAAGGTGGAAAAATATATGTAAGCTGCACTATGTAGACCGCTTACAAAATAACATTCAGAGTTTGTCTGCAGACTCAGTAGTAGATTCATGAAGAAGATGAGCTATGACTGCAACCTGCACTTAAAAAAATCACAACCAAAAGCTAAATCCACTGTGATAGCAAAGAAAAACAGGAAACCAACGGCACAGCCGTCAAGGTAGTAAATTGGTGTGTTACTAAATGTGCAGGTAATATGATAATGTTTTACTGATGTTGCTGTCTTCACAGTGTACATTAGGGCAATTCAGCCCACTGGTACAAGTTTTATTTTTTTTCATAATCAGTAATAACATGGATTACTTTTGCAATAATTGACTGCAGATAAAAAGTATGCATGACCGTGATCAGTCCTGCTCCAGATATTGATCATCTTTTCTAGCTACTTTATATTGAAATCTGATTGGTCTGACTCTAAGCCAATTAACTAAAGCAGAATTTGCCATATGCTTTTGTGTCAGTAAAAAGCTCCACATGCAGCCACACACAGGTATGCACACTCAAAGGATGTTGTCCCCTGCACCGCTTATCTAATATATCTCAGAGGCCAGAAAACCTTGGAGTAAAGCAGAAAGCTTTGTGGGTACCAATTAATTTAATTGTGAACAACAGACTCAGTTTCTCAAAAAGCAGCTCTGTCAGACAATCAAATCCCTCCTGCCCTTGTGTGCTTACAATGCCGTTATCTTCAGACACTTTGGATCTCATCCTTAGTAAAAAATGAATTGAAATGATGAGTAGAGACGGTGTTCCTAAACCCTGCAGGAATGTTACTATTTCTCAGCTTTCCAACAACGTGATAGTAGAGTTGGAGTAGATTAGACATTCTTGTCAGTGCAACTAGTTTTGTTTACTTTGCCACTGAAAAGTCCATCAACCTGAAAGAAATACTGTCTGTCATCTTGGCTCTCAAAGCAGTAGGAAATGAATAATTAAGAGTGTTACATGTGAATATTTGTAATTCAGCAGTCATATATCGCATAAGCAAAGTAGCTGGGTGTCTTACTGTCTTTGAAGATGGCTACCATGCATTTATGAGAATTAGTGTTGTCCATGGATCAACATATACAAGTTGTTCATCTTACTGATGAAAATATTCTAACAGACATTATTGTTCCAGATGTTCATCTGGATAACGAATGGCAACTGTATACAAACATCTTTCAAAACCTAATATCTGCTAGCTTGAGGATATGCACATGAGAACCGTTTATAACCGCAGAAGATACTCAACTACCCAGAAGCCCTTATCGTAATTGTAGCACAAATAAACTGTTTAACATGGTTTCACCAGTTCCTCTTTACTAAAGTTTAAACTTTAAGCTTTACTTACCTTTTGTTATGTTGTAGTGTAGTCGGTGTGTACTCCGAAATAAAATATAATTAAATCCTCTCTCCACGATCCTCGCTCCTTCCTTCAGCTTTAAAAAACGACCGAACGGTGTTTTCGCGCATGCGCATACCAGCGGAAAGACGCTGGTATGAAAAAAGCGTGAAAAAAAGAAAGTTGGCGCATGCGCATAACAGCAAAAGTACGTGGACGTGTAAACACACGGAAAAAAAGTTAAATTAAAATTAAATTTACATTTAAGGGTCGCGGGCCGCATGGAAGAGCTCTGAGGGCCGCATGCGGCCCGCGGGCCGCGGGTTGGACACTCCTGACCTATAACATGTTTTCAGCAACAGTAACAAACACAGCACCACCAGTTCCAAAATGGTTTCTTGAAGTAAGAGAATTCAGTATAATTGTACTGGACATGCCAGGGTAATGATTAACAAAGGCAATGAAAATCAGTACTGAAGGCCAGTAAGATAGTGGCTTTGTAGCATGAGGAATGGGTTCCATAGATGCTGAGGTCACTCTTGTGCTATACGTAGCATATAATGTCACAGCTTGGATGCTGTGTGCAGTTTCAATGGCCAGACAATAAGAAACTAGAACAGGTGAAAGTTTGTAATATAGGATAATTAAAATAGTGGGAAATATGGTGGAGCTGTGGTACAATCATATACTGAGAATGTGTGGCATACATACACTAATAGAGATGTCGGGAGTTAGGATTTGGACACTGACACTTCTTGTGTATAACAGGTGGAGTTGAAGAGGAAATAATTGGTACAGTATATGTGACAGAATAGTATAAAATTACTTAGAGAAAAAAAAGGATAAAGCAAGAATATGGGACAGATATGACTGGAAGGGATGGTGTGTGTGTGTGTGTGTGTGTGTGTGTGTGTGTGTCTGTGTGTGTGTGTGTGTGTGTGTCTGTGTGTGTCTGTGTGTGTGTGTGTGTGTGTGTGTGTGTGTGTGTGTGTGTGTGTGTGTGTGTGTGTGTGTGTGTGTCTGTGTGTGTGTGTCTGTGTGGGCTAGGCATGTTACTCTGAGTAAGTCAGCAGATCACCGGTTATTTTGCAATGGCATTGGCATAAGTTATATGCTTATGTCTCTGTACCAAACCACTCATTCATTGAAAATGATCTGAAGTAACCAAATCATTCTTTTTCTCATTACAATCTATTTCAGTCTGTTTTTGGAACAGGAGGGAGCTGGATTGCATCCCACTATGCACACCTGTGGTGAGCTTGGAAAACTGGAAATTTACCTACAGCAAGTCTTTGGGAGGAAGCCAAAGCTGTGGTGAAAAACCCATACTGAGAGAGGAGGAAGCACAAACGAGGTAGAAAAGCTCCCCAGATGAGAACCAAACCGAAGACATAAGTACTGTAAGGTAGCACTGCTAACCAGAATGCTACTGAGGTAACCACTAATTAAATCAGCCAATGCTGCTTCATTAAAATCTCTTTTTAGCATGTTTATTAACTAAATCTGCTGACGTTAACTATGCTAAAGGAAAAGCTGATAAAATGAAACATTGAAAGCGGATACATTATGGCATTGTAAAGCTGATAATGTGTTTTTAGTTTCTGAAGCATATTTTTAAACCTGGTATGATTATCACTGTTGAAATTAACACCCTGACCCCATGTGGAAAATGGGAGAAAGGGTTTGAGGATAGATGGATGGATTTTCCACAGAAACTACATTAGGTCACTATTAGAAATGATACATAACCAGAGTATGAATAAAAACATATTAGCTGACCTTGGAGCGGTAGTTTAACGTAGATTCATACATTACAGCAGCAATGCTAACGACTTCTGTCATTTATCAAATTATGACTTGGAAAGCATTCTAAATCTGAAACTTATGCAAAAGTACAAACCAGATGTTATTTAAGATCTGACTTCCATGAACTTGAACAAACAATGTACTGTTTTCCTTAGTCCGACTGTAATGGAAATGAGAAGAAGCACTCGATTGTATTTTATACCAAGATGCGGATGATAATGCAGAAAGAAGGAAATGATTGGGTCCATTTCATTTTCCATTTCAGTCCTGGAAGGTCAGCTATCAAAATTTTGCTACACAAAATGTAAACAAGATGCTGAAAAACAAAATAAAAACTCTGCAATGGGGAAAAGGGAAATTAACACTTTCTTAAGATACTGATGTGTGAAACCCTTCTTCCTTTTAGTTTCATGTTCTTAAATAAATACACAGTCTGGGTGTTATGGATTATTGGTTTCTGTTTTTGGAAAACAAAAAATAACAAAAAAAAAAGACATGCATGCATACAAATAAAGGCAATGTAAACCTCCAGTGTGAAGTGATTATATGTTTGCAGAAATGGCAGCAAAAGCCTTACTTTGTAGTGTCTATAAATATGATTACAGTAATACAGCAAAGGCTGCTAAAGATCACAGTACAGGAAAAGTAACGGTGTAGGTGGCAACTAAAATTTGCCCCGAGCCCTGTTAGTTTGAATGATAAGTTGTTTTGGCCAAGACATAAGTTTAACTGCATATTAGATTTCATAGGGTAACATTTGTTTATCGTTTTACTTTTTTAAACTTTTTTTGGGGAGGTGAGATTGCTACATTCATACCATTGAAACAATCCTGCCAGAAGATTTGCGAGTATTGACTGTTAGCAGATGTATTGGTACCAGCACTGTGACCCACGATGTTTCTGAATCTTTCCTTGCTTACACGTATTACAGGCAAGGTGTTAAGTAGTCAAAGATTATATTCATTTTTAAAAGACAGCGTATTGGTTAACTTGTTCTCTTTCTGCTTAACATGTAAGAAGTAAATAAAAGTGAGAAGGAGAAACATTCATTATTAAGTTAAAACTACATTAATATGAACAAAGAGGTATGTTATGATGTTGATGAAGACCTATGGTGGCCTGCTGAGTTCATCCCAGTGCTGCAATTATTCCCCTGAACATCTGCTCCTGCCTTTCACCCACTCAATCTCTTATACTTGTCTTCGACATCTATGAAATCCTTCACTGACATTTATTCCAGTCCTGTCTCTGGCAGTGTGTTTCAAGACCTAAATACCCTCACTCTGAAAAAGCATTTTCCTTAAGTTAGCTTTAATGTGCCCAACCTCCAGCTGTTAATGCTGTTAATCCTGTTAATCATTTTTCCTTTTCCTTCCTGCCTTTCTGCTTAAGATTTACAAATCTCCTCTGTTTTGTAACTGGCCTGTTTTCATACCAGCCTCTACAAAAAATGGCTAATGAGTCCCATTACTGATCATTTTAACATGTCACTAAAGATACGTATTTTTTTAATTCTGTGGTATTCACTTAGGTACCACAATGTCTAGACCTCAGTGCAAACATTACCGTACCCTTTTGCTATTCAGTAATCATTCTAACATGGTGCTGCATGGTGCTCTAGCATGAAGATGTGCAACACCAGATAAGCTGACCTTGCAGCCATGCTGAATGTTAATGTGGCATTCTGGGGAAAGGCATTTGGTAATTAGCCATGTGGTCTTTCCCCCCAGAACCACCTCCAGGAAGGCAACTACACACCAAACATTTCAAGACATTGCTCAGCCATATAGATCAGCTCTGCTGTGCCCACCATGTTGTGGTACTGAACATGGCCAAAAGTCTGTGTTCAAATACCTACCACAACTGTGGTATGGGGATTAGGATGGTGGGGACAGCCACTAGACACCAAGAATGTATTATACTCAAATGCTTTAATGGTAATGGCATCACTACAGGTGTCAGGGGGCAGGGAGAGCCACTAGACATCAGGGATGTATTATACTCAAGTACCTTAATGGTAGTGACATCACTACAGGTGTCAGGGGGGTGGGGAGACCCACTAAATACCAGAAATAACTCATCGGTAAAGTATCATAATGGCACTAGCATCAGTATGTGGATTGGGGCATGAGAGGAAACACTCGACACCAGGGATTACTGTAACATTAAATGCCACAATGGCACATATATTTGTATTGGGATCAGGAAGAATCACTAACCATCAGGGCAATTACAGGTGTGCCATAATGACACAAACTATTTTAACGATATGGGTTGGGGGGACCACAGAAGGGAAGACAGTTCAGGGGGGCAGGTAGGGGGACTGTGGTGTGTATGGGGGAGGATGGGTGTACTTGTATTTGTGTTTGAATTGTGAGTGGGAGAGTGACTGTGGTGGGGAATGCCATCAGTTTACTACCGTGATATTCAGATCAGCATTGATCTGCATATTGCAGTCGTAAACAAGTTTCAGAGACATGCAAAATAGTTGATATTGAGGTCTTACCTCATTAAGGCTCAGTTTGTAGCTGCCTTCCTGGAGGTGGTTCCGGAGGAGATAGCATGTATCTGAATCACAAATTATCTCATTCTGGGAGCAGAGCCTTTTTAGCATGAGCTGTACAACTCATGCTAGGCCCTTTAATGAATTGTGGGTCCGTTTTTTCATTACAGTGTAGTCTTATGCCTATCTGAAGCTTGTGTTGGTGCTAAATTGTTTGTCTAATGCTTTTATTATTATAAGTGTAAGTACAGTACCAACAACTGACTAATTTGCAATCTTCCTGTCTCCTACCCATGACCATTCATTCATCCCCATAGATGTCCACCTTTCCTTTGTCGTAACTTTAATGAGGTAAGATCTCTGTCTCCTGAAAACATGGGCCTGTTTAGTGCCCATATTTGGGGTAGACAGGAAGGTGGGTGAGATATTGGGGCCTGAAGGTTAGTGGGTTATTATACTGCAGGCTAATATAGAGCCTTAGGTTCTCCAACCACAGCCAAATCTTGGGACAACGGGCATTCATTGGCATCACTCCTCAGCAGATTTATTTTGCTGTTGTTTAGTGTTACTTCTTTTGAAGCACAAGTGACTGGATATAACCAATATTGACTCTATACTGCCAAAATTCAGCATTTCTCTGAATATATTATGAACTTTGCCCTTTCTCAAAGTTGTTTTGATGTAGCAGTTGATTATATTAATCAGTTGAGGTGTGAAGGATGCAACACATGCGGATACAGGGAGACTTGTCCCATGTAAATTTTGTAAAATGTAGTTTCTAATTGTATTTTGCAAAGCCTTGTTTCATTTTGATTAAACAGCAGTTCATATGGCTTTGCTCACTAAGCCACAGTCACACTGTTGACCATCAATCATATCCACAAACTGCCATAGTCCCATTGTGTGTGTGTGTGTGTGTGTGTGTGTGTGTGTGTGTGTGTGTGTGTGTGTCCCTTTTCATTCAGTATTTACCTACTTCTAGCCTACAGCATGTGCTATGTAGTAACCTTGCAGTGAGTAATAATGGAAAACTACATTGAGATAGGTAAGTAAGCCAAGAGGAATTCAATCCTTCCCCCTCACAATCTCTGCTAACCCCCAGATACTACTGAGACCTGGCTCCCCAGTGCTATAGATGGATATGTGGACAAGGCAAGCAGAGACCCGCCTCTCCTACTTGCTGTATGATAATGCAGTGTATCTGCATTTAAATCATTTGTCTCCATGCTTGTGGGTGCATGTGATGTTTCTGCATGCCCTATCACATCCTTTCCTTTCACTGTTTTGGTAACTCCACATTGCTTACTTTCTAGCTGCCCGATCTGCCTTTCTTTCCATTACCATCATTAATGGCTTTATTGTTCCAGGTCTTTCCTTAGCAGTGCCTGCTATAGTGGGAAGATGGTCTCAACACCTGTTGACTCAATTCACTTAGATATATGTTGAGAAATCCTGCAGGCTTTCACCACCGACTTTGCACATTGAGTTACGTTATTCAAACTTAGGTTGATTATAACTCCAGATCTTGTTTTTGTTTGTACTCCCTAGTGCATCTTCTCCTATCATACACATTTTTCTGTAAATCTTCTTTCAGACTGTATAACTTTGTATGTTTTTCAATTAAATAATAGAAACAGCCAATCTTCCATCAATACAGACTCTTCCAGTTCTTGTGGGAGCCCTGCTCTTCCATTTTTGATCAGTGCACCAGACATGACATTATCAGTAAAAAGGTTACGCATGCTCCAACTGAAATGTGAACTCTAATGCAAATATGCTAGTGGACTGGCATTAGAAATTAATTGTATAACATTGTACTAGTGGGTCTATGTTAAATATTCGAGCATCCAAAATGGCGAACGTTACATGGCCGAGACCAAATGTTCGACATTTGGATGTTCGAATATCAAATAAAAAAGAAAAAAGAAAAAAGAAAAACACACCTTAACAGTGTGAGCAGGGGGGGCAAGCCCCTCTGCACCCCCCATGTGGGGGGTGCAACCCCTCCTACTTAAATATACCAACTCCGAGACTCCACTTCAGTGCAGAAAAGGGAAATTCTCCCTATCTGCACCATACAGCATCATGCAGCCCCATTGAAAGTCAATCCTTGGACGCTTGAAATTTTGAACGTTTGGTCTCGACCATGTAATGTTTGAAATTTTAAACGTTCGAAGAATTGACATAGACCCATACTAGTTTTCTGCTTTTATTTATTTGTTTGTTTACATTTGTTTACTGGAGGGTCCAAGTGGGCAGAACCCCTTTCCAGCATAGGTCTGGAGAGAAAAGCTCCAAAAGAAAGTTTTGTTAGCCAGCACTAAACAAATAATAAAAATACAATAACTACATTACAGCATATAATATTACATGAATCTCAGTAAGCTGATACTAACAATATAATATATACATTACAGTAGAAAGTATTGCATGATTTTCCTCATTTACATATTATCTACTATACTCTGATTCAAGTCACTCAGTTTTCCATTTGTCTTGGAGTTTTAAGCAATGTCCTTAGAACATCATGGTGAGGCACGGCATCAAAGACAGAGAGACCATATTTATTGTCCTACCTATATCCCTTACAAGGGTAATCTGGTCACAGAATTAGATCAAGATGGATTGGCAAGACCTCCATTGTGTGAAATCATGCTGTTACCAATTGGAAAGGAAATTTAGCATTTTAGGAACTGCAGCAGTCTGTTGTACAGAAGCCTTATCTTAATCTTCTTTGAGTTATGAGCCTGGAAAACATGCAATTGGTAGGCTTTATGACACACACACACACACACACACACACACACACACACACACACACCTGCACGAGACCTGTGGTAACCATCCGTTTAGGCTGTGCATGCTCTATATGTTCACCATCTCTTGAGACTGTGACATGTTTGTTTTCTACATACAGACTCCACTGTTCAGTGGTTCTCCAAGCAGTAGCATATCACATGTTACTCATGTAACACCCACAAAGATTGTTCAGTGAGATCCTGTATCTCACATTCCTGGAGACCATTGAATGGGTTAATAATACTTTACTCTACCATTCACCTGTTTTCTCCGTCCATATCTGGTCTGCCTTTCAGTGCTGGCATCCTGCCAGATCATTCCTCTGTAAAGAATAATTTATTATAACTAAACCCATTGAGAGGTATCGGAAGCTATTTTTGACCATTAATCATAACCCCACATTCATTCAGAATTTTTGCTGGATTCTGACATTTAGGAACTGTACATCCTTTGTTCAATGATTCAGTTCCATAAGGATTACTCCTAAAGTTCTTCAGGTATCTGACTAATCCCCCTTCCCTTAGTTTGCTGAACCATCCCCTTTCCTGTGGCTGCCGTGACCTTACAAGTCACATTTGCTGCCTTTTTTTATTCACATGCTATCAGATTAGTGAATCTACAGTGATTTGTTTAGAATAAGGTGCACTACTTCTTGTGTCAAATTTTAATAATCTTTCTTGTACTAACCAAACATTAACTCCTGACATTGAGATGAGTATTTTATATTAAAATGGTCCCTTACTTAATATAAATTAAGTTACTCATTTGTGAATGTTATAGTCCAGTGGTGCCCTGCCATGGACATCTGTTTGTTTCTTTGTTTTTGTTGTTTGTGAAAGTCTGACTAGGAAGGAAAGCCAATTTAGAGTAGAGGTATAGCGAGAAAAGCACTTTTTGGGTATGGATCCCCTTTGCTGAATGCCAGGTATATTCCTTTTAAAACAGGATTGTATCTATCATTGAATGTTATGTGTTATAGATAAAATCTTATAGGGGAGGTCCTGTAAATACTAAGGTAGGCTGACACTGCAAAATTTGATTGGTTGCACTGATGTATTTAGTAGTACCCAAAATGACTGATACATAATTGTTGTTTAAAAATGTACTTGATTTTATAGCTGCATTGGCAAAACTGTGCAATGAAAATATCTCATAGTTTTATATATTTTCAGTATGTACTAATGTACTTCATTCCATATGTCTTAACTGTCCAGAATTTTGCAGAAAATCCATATTTTTGTGTCATAGTTTGGTCTGTTCTCATAACATTTCTCATTTCTGGGAAGTTATTGAGGACTGAAGCTGCTAAATATTAACAGTCATTTGCATTCCAGAATCCATATCCTTCAGAAAATGCATGCTAATTAATGCAACTTAATTTTTTTTTTTTTTTATTTTGATTAATTATTTAATCAACTTTCTAAGTTTAAAAGAGCAATATTTAAAATCTGTCCTTGATTTTGGGCTTTTGCTCCCCTATTGTTTTTAGCTTTGTCCAGAGGATGAGAGGTAAGATTCATTTTGTTTGCATAGTGACAAGGAAAAGAGAAGAAATAGCTTATATCATGAGATGTTTGAAAAAATATTATATAATTATAATTTAATAAATAATTTAATAAAAATGTAAATATATATCTTGACAATTGAAAAAAGTCAGCAGGTAATGCCAGGTATGACATAACTGCTGTATTTTATATGCAAGTATAAAGCACGGGTGTAGACATGTAGGTAGAGAGTTAAACTCCTCATTATCTAGCAGAGTAATATTTGTAATTATATAGTGGCTAGGATCACTCGACCATTCAAATCTCAGAAAGCAGAGATTTTATACTGTTGCAAAATACCCATTTACCCTTGGGAAAAGATATCGCCACTTATACATTCAGAAAGTTCAGTTTGCTGTCGTTAATATAGAGATAGCAAGTTCTAAACATATTACAACACTAAGAAGAAAAAAAATGCACATTATCATCGAAATACAATCATAACATGTAAGCCAACATCATCCATCTCTTGTACCTCTTCTCATAGCTACAGGAACTTCAGTTTGTTCACATAGCTGCGGACTATTCTCTTTTCTACATCTCAGGTATGTGCATTGCTATGTCTCAGTTTAGCACTTTAATAGTGTAGTTAAAGGCATTTAGTTCTTTCATCCCCAAACAGTGCATCTCTTGTATTTACAGCTTGAAAGTTCACTGATTGCTTTCCACAAACCAGAGGCAAACTTTTCACTGGTCAGGCACAAGGTCATAAAGCACAGTAACCTCTAAGCCCTTTACGGAGTAAGCTATAGTAAATCATTTCTTGTAATTTTACCATAAATGCAAACAGGCAGCAATATTTAATATTTATTTTACTTATTATGTCCATTAAAATCACCTATTTCTTAGCATGTCCAGATTTCTTTTCAGCATATTATGAGTCATATAGTTTTAAGAAATGGATAAAAAAATAGAATAATTTCAGTAAATATGTTTTTAAAGGACAAGTCTTTAAAGTATGCTTAGTTGTCATTCCGTATTTAATGTTTAGCTCTACTTAATCTTCATTGTTTATTTATTTATTTATTTTATTTGACATTTATTGATTGAGTTAGTCCAATTGGGCAGGTGCCATTTTTCAATGGAGACCCGAGGAGAAAAGCTCCAAAAAAGAAAAATGTTACAAAATATATAGAAGTTACAATATATAACAATTACCAGATTATAACATGAAAATAAATTAACACAAATATGTACAAAATAATAACAGATTGAGGTTAAAGTGCAACATATTAAGTTATGAGATTAAGCAAGCATATGCAAGTAGCAACATAGTAGGTAACAAGATTTTTTTTTTGAGCAGTTACAGTGTACAACTTAAGAGTTTCTGTTTTACAGGCTAATAGATGAGTAGGATTCTCCATACTTGTAGTCACATGGTAACAGTAATATTATTTGATAAATACTTATAATGACTAAGTTATAGTAAGGCTACCTGAAGAGTACATGGAGATAGGAGGTAGTTTAATAGAGTGAAGAAAGGGGCACTAAGAAGGGTTTATTAAGTAGGGTCCTTGCAGGAGTATGTCCTAGAGTGGAATAAATTGTCTTTTAGTGTTTTTTTTGAACTGGTTGGTATTAGGAATTGCTCTTAAATGGGGAGGGAGTTTATTTCAAGTAGAGACAACTGAGTAACTATAGAGAAGTTTGCCATTGTTTTTATTGGGTTTATAGACCTGCAGTATGTGTTTATCAGAGCTGCAGAGAGTACGCTTAGGAATGTAAGGTAAGTTGACAGTGGAAGAGCAGGACATGAGAGGGTTTTTTTTTATGATAGAGTGAGTTAAAGTAAGTTAGGAGCTGGTGGGGCAATTCCAGCCCTTGTAGGTATTTTAGTGATAGTGATGTGAGTTGTAAGATTGGTTAGCTGCAAATTTAGCTATTTTATTGTAGGTGGAGTCAAATGTTTTTAGGAGATTTGTTTGGAGGTTAGTAAAGATTGGGGTGGCATATAGTACAGTGGGTAGTAGACAGTTTTGTGCTTGGGTGATTTTGGATTCATGTGTCAGGAATTTTTTGTTTTTATACAACAGTCCAAGTTTCTGATGAGTTTTCTCAATGGAGTTTTGGATGTGAAGGTCAAATTTTAGTTGGTCATTAGTAATGACCCCAAGTAGTTTAGTGTGGGGTTCAACTTTGATAGTTGTCTTGTTGAGGGAAGATACAGTAATGGTAGATTTGAGGTGTTGAAGGGACTTTGGGAGGAAGAAGAGTTTGGTTTTATTTGGGTTAAGTAGGAGTTGATTAGATGTTAGCCATTTTTCTACTGAGCACAGAGATTCTTGGGTAAGATAAAGTAGGTCAGAGAGATTGTCAGAGGTCAAAACAACTGTAGAATCATCAGCATACTGAATTAGGTAGGAGTTAAGACAGGAGAGATGGAGATTTGTGAAAATGTTGAATAGTAGGGGACCAAGGATGGAACCTTGGGAAAGCCCAGTCTGAACTTGGAGGAATGGGGAGGTTGCAGATAACCATCTTACAGACTGTAATCTATTGGAGAGATTGCTGGAGAGCCAGGAGAGAGTGGAGGTGGAGAAGTTAAGATCAGAGAATTTGGACAGAAGTAAGTTATGAGAGACAGTATCAAAGGCTTTAGAAAGGTCGAGGAATAGGCATGATACTAGTTTGTTGTTGTCTCTAGATTTACAGACAGATTGTATAAAAGATATTAGGGTGGTGGAAGTACTATGGTTGGGATGGAAACCATGTTGGGTTGGGGTGAGGTGATTTTCTTTTAGGAGATGAGCTAGGATCTGTTTGTGGATGCATTTTTCAAGTATCTTAGATAGTGGGGAAAGAATAGCGATTGGTCTAAAATTAGAGGGGTCAGTGGAGTTTCCACCTTTATGAAGGGGAATGACATGGAATTTTTTTCTAGATTGCAGGCACAGTATTTTCTTGAGTAGATCTGTTGATTAATATGGAGATGGGGATAATCAATGCTATTTGCTGTGAGTTTAAGGAAAAAAGGAAGTAAGTTGTCTGCTGATGAGGAGCACGTCTTAAGTTTACTGAGTAGAGATCTGATATAGGCTGTGGGAACTAGTTTAAGAGAGAATGCAGTTCTGCGGGGGCTGGGGTGGAACCAGAAAGGTGGGTATCAGTATCTTTTTTGACTAATTTGTGTATAGAGTTAATGAAAAAGGAGTTCAGAAATGTAGCAGTGTCTAGGGCCAAGCTATCAGGGGAGAGGTTGGGAGCAGAGGGCTTACCAAGGTGCAGGAGCTTGGAGATAGTAGCCCAGAATTTTCTGGGGTCAAAGTGGAGGTTTTGTTGAGGTTTCAAGTAAAAGTTTTTTTTTATCGATATTAACTTGCTTTTCAGTCTGATTATGAAGTTCCTTATATTTTTAAAGGTAAGAATTAGATTTATTTTTTTGCCAATTTCTTCAGGTGATATCCCTTTTGTGTGTGAGGTAACAAGTATTAGTGGTAAGGCAGGGGGCGTAGTTGGTTTTAGTTCTTATTTTTCTGACTGGGGCCAGGGAGTTTAGGATATTTAGGATAATGGTATTACATTTTAGAACATCTTCTTCTAGGGAGAGGTCATGAAGGAAAGACCAGTTTATTGAAGACAGAGTGTTACTAAAGGTCATGAAGTAAACATTTGAGAGTTTGACAGTCTTTTGTAGTGCTGGGATTTGGAGAAAGAGGGGGAGTATCCTTGTATAGAGGTGGGATGATGGTTACTAAGGGAGTGAGGTAGAGTGGAGGGGTTATAGTAAAGTTGGGGGTTGGAAGAGAGGATCCAATCAAATGTGCTACCTGTATTAGAGTTTTTATTTAGTCAAGTGGGGGTATTGATCAGTTGGGTGGAGCCACAGGGATTAATGATAGATTTTGGAGCATTGCTGGAGAGGCAGGACCAATGTTAACATCACCCATTGTGATAGTTTCATAGGAGATAGTTTGTGAGATCCAGGCTAGGAAGTGTTCTAGGGTAGGGATGTTGTTACCTGGGGGTATGTAGATTGGAGCAATGGCTATGGTTTTGTGATTATTCAGTTTGCAGTTAACTATGAGGATTTCATCTGGGTGGAAGTTAGGAGGGTAGATTGATAAAGGGTATAGGGTGAGATGTTTGGAGTACAATATGGCTACCCCACCCCCTTTTTTGATATTCTATCTTGTCATATTATGTTGTAGCCAGGGGGTAGAATTTCTTTATTAGATACGTGAGTCTTTAGCCAGGTTTTTGAGAGGGTAAGTATGTCAGGAGAGTGCTGAGCTATCCAGGAGTGAAGTAGGGTGACTTTGTTGGAGTGTACTTTGAATGTTGAGAGAGAGTATACTTAATTTTTTTGATGTTTTGGAGCTGCATGTTTGAGGGGTAAGAGGTGAGTTAGAGTGGGAGGGAGCAGGCTGGGAGGGGGAAGAGGAGTTGTTGGTAGTCTGGGAGGGAGAAGAGGAGTTGTGGATAGGACCAGGATTAGGGGGAATATCACCAGAGAGTAGTACGTTAAGTATAGAGATATTTAGGAGTGAGTGATTAAAGTTATGGAGAGGATGTTTTGTTTTTGTTTTAGAGGTTGTTGAGGTGGATAGGTATACTTTAGGTTTGTATAGGTGGATATTATTATGGTAGAATTGAGTAGGGGCAGTATGGAATGTAGTATTAGTTGAGAGATGAGTATTTATGTAGGTAAGTGTAGGAGGTGGATTAACGCATGCGTGAGAGTAATGGTAGGAGGTGGAGATGGAGAGCAACATGAGTACAGATGTAGTTAGGATAAGATGTAACATTTTTATTTTATTAAGGAGTCGGTAGATAATGTGTAGGAAGAGGAGTAGTAAAAGGATAAAGAGTAAGAGAAGTAGTATAATAGAGTTGGGAAGGGGTTAAGTGATAGGAAGAGCAGAGGTTAAGCAGATTACTTATGGTAGGGTGGAGAGTAGGGGGCAGGTATATGCTGATGCTGAGAGACAGGAGGTGTAGTATATTAGACTGGTAGATTAGGGGATGGGTTAGAGCAGAAGTGGTATTATGGGAGATGTGGTTATTAGTATGAGAGGAAGTGGAGGAGATAGGATGAAATGAGAGGAAATGAGGATTAAGCTGGAGGAGGTAGCTCTCTTGGGTAGAGTGTATGTGGGGGTAGGTGAGAATGGGGGTAGGGTAGGAGAGCAGAATGAGCCTAAGTGAAGTGAGGTCAAATGGAGAGGATTGAGTCAGACCACTAGAGGGTCAGAAACAATCAATAAATCTTATGAGAGAGGGAGGTAAGTGTGGTGCATACAGCCTATGGAATAAATAAATAAATAGTTCTGTTAGCTCACACATTTCCTTACCATAGAAGTCAAATATCAGGCAAGGTGAAATATGGGCTATGCAGAGCTTATGCAACAGGGTCTTTAACAAGTCTTAGAAGGTATAGCCTGAGTGCTATCTTTAATATGGCTAATTGCACCAAAAAGCTAAGAAAAAATATATAACAACTTGGAAATTACATGCTATAGGTTTGAGGGTAGGTGGGAATGAACTATTTAGACTACAGAAACAGTTTAATAGTGCACCTTACAACCTGTCCCTGGCGGCCTGCTTGCTTACATTCATTAGTAAAGATAAGGCATGTACAATGAAGAAAATAAATACATATGGAGGTAGAAAAACCCATGCTGATTTAATAATAGTCCTTTTTGAAGGAAAGGAGTTGTGAGTGAAAATGTCCCGGGAATGCACAATATTCTCATTCCAGCTCTGAGAAGCACAAGTATGGGATATAGCAGGGAGAGATGGCAACTTTAGATGGTGGAAGCAATCTAGTATGTGTGCGAACACACTACACCAGCTGGGCTTGGGTTGTAAAGGGAAGGTGACTGGTCAGCAATAGGGAGCTGAAAGGAGACACCAAGGTTTATCACAGTATAATACAGTGTCATGATATTTTGATATCATAAACTGTTTTTATAGCTTTTCTCACAGTGGATATGATTATTTAGTTAGCACATTTTCTATCAAATTATTCTACAAAATTCTGTTTAATTTTAGTTTGATAATGCACTTATTCCATAATTTTTACATTATTTACAAGTATTAATCCTATGTTATATGTTGTAGCTGCGTCCAATTTTCCACATTAACAAAGGAAAAAAGATCATCAAGGTCATTTTTATATTTTAATTTTGTGAGCCTATTCAAAAGTGACTGGAACAAAATGTTTATACAAAAGAACTGCATTTAAAGGCTATTTTTTATTTTATTTTATATTTACATTAATCTAAAGAGACTATTTAAATCTCATGGATTTAGCTATTGGAACTTGTTTTCTTACTGTTTGGGTTTTTCTCATGGTTTATCATGGATCCCCCTTTAGCTGAATCAAAGTTGTTGAGTTTACTTGCTCCCTTGAGAAAGTTAGTTTTATATCCATTAACTAAAATGACAAATATAAAGGCAACCATAGGCTATTAAACTCATGTAGGGTCTGAGTCTGATGTATTAATATTCTGACTTGCAAAATCTCATTACTTCCAGTACACTTCTATTGAAAATTTTAGTTGAAAGTGCACACCACATTTCCAATTTGACTAACATGCATTTTGATTAGTCGGGTGAGCTACACACACACACACACACACACACACACACACACACACACACACACACACACACACACACACACACACACACACATAACTAACATGTGTCAACTACTCAAATAATTGACCATGAAGTAAAGATACAATTAATTATCTCAATGACTGATTTATGTGCAGGAATAGACTGCTTAGGACAAATTGTCCTTTCATGATAGTTGTGCAACTATCAAGTTGACACACAGAAATAAATAAAGGAGCATGATTAAAGCCACAATGTAAAAGTACTTTCTTTGGTTTTTGGGGGTAGGGACTTGGTTGTATTTTAAATTAGTTATCTTAGTATTGTACATGTTGGGCGGCCAAGGTGGTGCAGTGGTTAGCATTGTCGCCTCACAGCAAGAGGTTCCCTGGCTCGCTCCTTGGCTGGGGTGCCTACTGTGTGGAGTCTGCATGTCCTCCCTGTGGTCATGTGGGTTTCCTCTAGGTGCTCCAGTTTCCTCCCACATCCCAAAGACATGCTCTAGGTGGATTGGACACTCTAAATTGGCCCTAGGTGTGAGTGCATGTGTGTGTGCCTTTTGTGGAAGGTTGGGCACCAGGCTGGCAACTCGACACCATAAAACTCCACTGCCAATCATGAGTGGACAGGTGATCCGCTGTTTCGACCCCTAACCAGGAAAATCCGAAAGAAGAAGAAGTATTGTATATGCTGGGTTGTTTTGTGTACATAAGTGTCAATGCATCTGGTTTTCCAAAGTTTGACCATTCAGTAGTGAGTGTTTTGGTCTCAAGTATATGATGGTCAGTGTTGTGAATGTATAATCATTGTGACTATACATATATATATATATATATATATATATATATATATATATATATATATATATATATATTTATAAACATATACAGAAAACTCTGATTTTATACATATATATATATATATATATATATATATATATATATATATATTATTTATTTATTTGTGTGTGTTTTTTATACATATATAGATATATTTATAAAGAAAAGTCTACTATATATATATGTGTGTGTGTGTGTATGTTTTATACATATATCTGTATAGATAGTAGAGTTTTCTTTTTGTTCAAAAAAATTATTTTTTTCACACACAATTTTAAATGAATAAAATTGATAATATAATGCAAACGACAAGGAATACATTTTTAAATAAATAAAATGGAACTACATACAATATTTACAAAGGTCTGAAAAAATAAAATTGAAAAAATGTAACTCCATTTCCTCTTTAGAGAATCTATCTATCTAAATATTAGATGTAGAATTTGGTTGATAGACGTCAATGAGAGAAATTACTTTTGTCCAAGGATTATTTGAAAAAGTAATGGGATTAATTCTTTGTTCTTTTAATTTAGTCTCTTTAAATGCTGTGTCCTTTAATAAGGATAGAAAGTCTTCAAAAGAAGGTGAAGTAGTTTTTCTCCATTTCTTAGTAATAAATTTCCTTGCTTCCACAAGAATTGTCCGTAAGAGAAAAAGGTTAACATTTTTTTAGAAATGAACAAAACAAATGATATGTCCTAATGCATAAAGCACCTCTCCTTAAAACCAAAGAAATGTCACAAAAAATGAGAGGCAACAAGCACGGCTTAGGTGCGAATGAGTTTTAATTAACTAACTTAAAAATGTAAACACTTTCACACTCCTCCTTTTTTGGTTTTAAAAGTAGATTAGGCTAGAATTATAAGATAATTATAATTTTGATTTTATGGTGCTGCATATACAAATTTTGAACAAGAGAAGTGGCCATATTAAGTGCTAAACTGAACTTAGTGAACTTAAATGGATAGTCGATTTACAGGCAACCTGGGTTGAATGGTATTATGCCTTTAAGACCTATTTTAAGGGGGTGTCAGTCCTTGTGTTGATTTTTATTGGTTGCTGTGTGTTTTAAATGAATAGCTTAGTGAGTGTGTTTTTATAGATCTGAGGAAGAGTTGTATGACTTGAAAGCACTTATCCTTGTTTTAATAAACCTTGCTTTTGCCGTGGTGGCTCAAGTGGGCTTGGTTTTCTGCATTTTTCAGAATTATAAAGTTATTTGGATTCCAGTGATCCCTTTCCTTTTGTTTAATATGTTTTTCTTGAAGTAAAACCACTTGAGCCTTATTCATTTTAAGATAGTGTAACAAATTTGATGTTTTTCTTGCATTATTTAAACCATTAACATTTAATGATGAGTCCATTTATAAGATAGTATGATTATTACTATAAATATTTTCTATTAAAATAAACAAAGTAATAATAATGTGGCATAATAATAATCCATTTATTGAGAAAATGGATTGTAGAAATTGATGGTTCAGACAATGTTAGATCAAGAGTAAAGATTAAATAAAAAAAAGATTGTAAACAATATGAAATAATTAAAAACATGGAATTTTCAAAATTCCTAGTCCAATAGATAATTAAAAGAAATCTATCAGACTAACCAACATTACCCTACCAACCAATAAACTTAAGTGCTAATAATAGATTAAAACCTAACAGATTGAGCTCTGCAGTGAAAGTATAAGTTATTGAGACATTCTAATTTTGATGAACATTTGTAAAATACCATTATAATTCAATTATAATTTATTATAATTCAACAGGGGCTTAAATGAAAATATAAATATATGATGTTTAAGAATTTAGTCAATTAATAACGATTCGATTAAATTATTATAGAATGAAATATTTAGTCACTTCAGTCCACATTTATTTTCCTAACATCTTCCTATCTTTTCTAGTCTATCATATATTTTCTTCCCTTATCTTCTCTGTTATTTTATTGAAGGCTTTACATATAGAATATTATAAACAAATAAGTGTCATTAACATGAATAAGTGTTATGTCAAATGTTCTTTACTTTAATTATGAACTGCAATAAGTAAAGATCTTCCTCTCCTTTCACTTTTCTTAAAAATTGAGAGTCTGTAAGCAGTTAATTAAATGTGAGAAGTTCTTAGGTGTTAACAGATCATTTTCTAGATTCATTTACATCTAATAAATATAACTATTTTGAGAATGTCAAAATATAACCAATGAATTATTTATCAACATGGAATTAGTGTTAGTAATTTTGTAGTTAGCTAGTACAATTAGCTATAAGTAATAAAAGGTAGAAAACAATGCATATTATATAAATCATGATTGCTCAGGATATAGACAGTAGAAAAAAAGCACATTATGAATAACTTCTAATATGTTCAGAATTGGAAATGTAACTATATACATGAACAATTGTAATTATCACAAAAATGTAAGATTTAAAATGTTTTGACTCTCAGACTTAACTAATGAATATTTACATAAATAAATATCTAAAAGTCTAAATACAATTTTGTTTCTTATAGTTATCTAGTAGATATGTATGGTTTTGAAAACATGTAATGAACAAAAGTATTTATAATACGTATGGTGTATAATCCATTCAATAAAGTTCAATGTCACTGGTATTTTCTAATAAAAATAAATTAACAAATAATATGTAAAAGATTAAAGTTTATAGATATTACTGAAATAAAAAAAACAAATAAATATAGAATATATAAAGTTTAAATACAAAATATAAGGTGACAGAATGACAATAGGCTTCCTATTTACAACTTTAATATAATAGGAATCTGTGAGATAGAAGCTTTTATTATGAGAAAGACTACTGTTTGTTACTAAACGTGATTTTAAATTTAATTTAGAAGTGAAAATTTCCAATGTAGGATAAAAAAACACACAATAATTAAATGGGTCTATTTCATGAATCAGTGGTATCATCTTTTCCTTTGTTTTTTCTTTTCACCTCATGAAATTTCTTCACTGTATAACTCTCATTAAAAAGTTACAAATTTTAAATGTCTGTAATAGTATCACTATAATTAGATAATCAAAGAAATCATTAAGACTAATAAAACAAACAGTGGCATTTCATTTCTTCCACAGATGTTCAAAAGACTACACTTTTCCCAATGCAGTTCCTCAGACTTAAGATCCCTAACTAAATATTAATAGTAAAATAATGTTTGGTCTCTCTGTAAATACTTGTTTCCATAAATCAGGTAAGAATAAGCAAGGTTAAACCACACATCTAACAATCCAGATGTGTGAATTCAAACTTATCGTTAAGTGTAATAGCCAAATATGTAATATAAGAATCACGCATTTGTGATCCCAAAACACACCATGAAACTGTGATACTCTGTAGCACAGTGCAGCATTGTGAAAACAGAGTCACATCTAAACCCAACAGATGCAAAATGACAGTAGGAAAACTCCTACGGCACACACAGTGACCTCCCAAACCAACCCCAACTACCACACCGACTGTAAGAGTTTCTTCATCTATCCAATCAAGACTCAGGCACCATCAAAGTTCAGAACCATCAAGGAGCCGATCTCTGTACACTAACACATGAAAGTGAGTTGAGACAATCCATGTCCACCCATCAAATCAAAGAAATAGTCATCTCAGTTTCTTCTATACAGCCAAGCCAAACAAAAGGAACAATGTGTCAGAAATCAAAACAAATAAAACCAAAGGGAACAACAAAAGATGCAGACATACATAGAGGGATATATAAATGTGAACACAATCTTTAAAGAGGAAGTGATGCAACAAAGGGCAAAAGCTTCCTATGTGAAAAATTAATATAATCATTGCAAAGGACTAGGGTATCAATTCACTACAGGTCTAGGAGGCAAGCTTGTGGCATGTGACACGAGGAAAGTGATATGAAAAACTAACTGTAAACTGAAGGAGATTTCAAATAATTTTCTGGTGCCCCCCCCCAAAAAAAAAAACAAAGAAATATCCAATAGTGTTCAAATCAACAGAGCCAACGGAAAGACACTGTCTGTGGCAAATTTACAAACACATGAAGTATTTATGTATTTAACTAACAAAAAATTAATCAACAGACTAAGCAGAATCAAAAGAAAAGAAAATGTATGGAATTAGTAACAGTACATTTCCCATTTTGAAGACAGAGTGGACATACATTTTATGTGAACATTTCTGATTTCAGATTCTTTTTTTCTCTTCTTTCTTTCCCCTCCTCCCTTCTTCTTTAAGGACTACAAAAACAGTAAAAAACAAAAATAAAATAAGGAATTATTATTAGATAAATAAGAAGACTGATTTATTGGAAGCAGTTACTCTTTAGTGAATATTTTGAAAGGTTGTTGATAAATGTTGTAATAGGGTCTGTCCTTTGTTTCTTTTCCTTCATATCAGTCCATATACTTTTATCTGAGGTTTTTTTTTTTCAGAGTAGGGGATGACCAGTCTATATCTTCTGTTGTAGGTATAATGTTATTATTTTTGATAAACACATAGGCTTCTTCTAGGTTATTAAAGATTCTTATTCCATTTGATAAGTGAATTGTATTTTGCTGGGAAAATTAATTGAGACTTAGTACCATTTTTCTAAGAGCTTTCACAAGGGGACAGCTGCTTTTCCTCAAATCCATTGTTTTAGAAGAATAATTGTTATCAAATCTGATGACATTTTGTTTGTATTTTAAAGGAGCTTTTCTCCATGCAGTATTGAATATTGAGTATTAGTTCTTTGTTATATAAGAAAGAAATTTTATTATGATAGATCTCATGGAAGTTGTTGAAGAAGAGGCAACAGGCTTACCTATAACTCTATGGGCTCTTTCAATACCAGAGGAGAAGCCTTCCTGAAGCTTATGGAGTACCTGCAAAGTGAAGGATTCAGTGTAGAAAATCTAACTCAGAAAGCACCACAGAAGGATAGAGTGATAGACATCCAAATTAAGGAGAAACCATTGGAATGGGAAGCAACTGGTCAGTTGCCGTATGAAGATATTTTGGAGGCTTTCACAGGTAACCAGTATAAATGTTCACTTGAAGCTGGACAGCAAGGTAAGGAACATGAAGCTGTGACAACTCTGACATGGTCAATGATGAGTGATAGGCTAGCGAGTTCCCATATGACAGAGCAATGGATGACAAGATGAGACAAGAGAATGTGCCACATGAAGATGGTATAGAATGCCTGCAGAAAATGGAGAACAAAAATGTGCCCTCAGTTTAGAAGAAAATGACCTAAGAGAAGAATTGCTTGATTTAATAGAGATAGATAGACATGTTAAGATCAATGAAAGAAATACACTGCAGAAGGTCAATAAAACCCAAAATGTTAGACGTCTGATAAAACAAATGAACACACTAATTAGGAATGTCCATAGAAATAAACAGGATATATTACAGTGCAGCTAAATTAATAACAGATAAAATTCTAGCACATGAACACAGATTAGTAAGGGAAAGGAAGGGGAGAAATCTAAATACCATCATAGAAGTATCGAATAGAGAAAACTATAAAGCAATTAAGACAAGTAGTGTCACTGTTAGAAGAGTATAGAAAAGGGAACAGATCAGCAAAAATGCTCAGAAAGATGGATGTGATAAAAACAATGTGCAGTATTGTAATGGATCAGGATTTATCATGCACTTTCACAAATAATAAGCTAAAAATATTAGCATAGGCAGAAAAACTACACAGATAAATATAAAGGAAAAGTACAAAATAAGCAATTTATTGAAGACCGAAAAAGTTTTATAGAGAATTGGGAAATAAGATAGAAGAAATTGAAACACCACCAAAAAAGAACAAATAGACATTTTAGAGAAGTATTTATGAAGATACTGTGGAACATAACAAAGATGCTAAATAGATAGAAGAAATAAAAGAAAGAATAAGAAGTTCAAACGTACAGGATATGAAAAGGGATGAAGTAACAGCCAGACAGATTGAAACAAAGTTAAGAAAAGCCTCTATTTGGAAACCCCCAGGCCCAGATGCAGTACTTAACTTCTGGTTAAAAATATTAGCATCTTTGTATTAAGATTTAGCCATGAGTAAGAACTATTTATATGTGCACCCCGAACAGACACCAATCTGGCTAACAACAGGAAAAACAATGCTCCTACTTAAGAGTGAATCTGCAAGTTACCCTAAAAATTATAGACCAATAACTTACCTTCCAACATGTATAAACTATACACTGGAATTGATGCCGACAGAGTTTATAGTCATTTAGAAGAAAACTCAATTATGGCAATAGAACAAAAGGGCAATAAAATAAAGTTATATATGGAACAAAGGTTCATTTGTTGTTAAATAAAGTCATAGTGGAGAGCTGAAAAAGGGCAGGAATCTAAATATGGTATGGATTGACTACAAAAAAGCATTTGATAGTATCCCACATTCATGGATAAGAGTGCTTAAAAATGTATAAGATACACCCTACACTGATGGACTACATCAGAGCAACCAAGAAACAGTGGCAAACCACTTTGCAGTTAAGTCATGCTAAAGGACAAATTATTATTCAAGGGATAAAAATCCAAAGGGGATATTCCAGAGTGACTCTCTGTGACTGTTGCTCTTTTTTGTCTTGTCCTTAAGTCATTAAGCTGTCTGCTTAACAGATTAGGTCACGGCTATAATTTGGCTCCCAGAAAGCAACAAAGTGTAAAGACTTCTCATCTTCTCTCTGTTGATGATTTAAAACTGTATAGCTCATCAGATGGGGAACTGAAAGCACAACTGCAAGTAGTCAAAACTTTTTCAGATGATGTAAGAATGTCATTTGGTCTTGATAAATGTGCAAAAGCAACCTTTAAAGCAGGAAAGCTGCAGCACCAAAAAAACATCAGTTTGGGACAAGAATGTGATATAAAAGAAATTGAGCAAGAGGGAGTGTATAAACATTTGGGAACTGATGAAGGATCAGCAATAAAACATGAACAAATGTGAATAAAACTTAGTAAGGAATATTTTAGAAGACTTAAATTAATCCTGAAAACAGCATTGACATCTATGTACAAAATTCAGCTATAAACCAATTTGCTCTTCCTGTCCTAACTTACAGTTTTGGAGTGACTGACTGGCCCAAAAGGTGTTGGACAGATTAGACAGGAAAACAAGAAGGATGATTCATGCTTACTAAATGATTTATAAAAAAATATTGCATGTCAAGATTATATATTCTCCATTCTGAGGGAGGTATGGGCCTCCTTGAAACTGATTACATATATAGATCTATAATTGTGCATGCATATCTGCTGACCTCACTAGACCCAAACATAGTGAACATTTTTGAAACATGAGGGGAATAAATCTAAGATAACTTTCCTTCTTAGTCCAGAAGAAGCATATTGGTGTCAATCAGGAAAGGAAATCAAACCAGAAGCAGATAAAACTTAGGCAGCAACTGAATGTGCAAAAAAACAAAAGAAAGAATGTAAGGTGAAGGATTAGATGAGAAGGCAAGAAATGTGGAAAATGCATAAATATAGTTGCAAGTATGTAAAACACCTGGAAGAACCTCATGTTGATCCAGACTGAGGGCAGGAACCAAAAGATGAAAGGTTAATATTGGTGGCCCAAGATAGTGGGCTACGTACCCATTGGTTTACAAAGTCCATTTAATATGGGTGAGAAACAGACAAATGTAGGTTTTGTAAAACAGAACTGGAAACAGCTGCACACCTTGATGCTGGTAGTGATATACTAATGGCAGAAGGACTGTATACTGAAAGGCATAATAATGTGGCAAGACTGTTGCACTGGGGATTGTGCAAACATTATAATAATGAAGTAGGTGAAAAACACAAAGTATCATATAAAATGATGAAGTCTACATCAGATGGGTTCACCCATTACTAGCAGGTCAAAGATGCAAGAAAACCAGATATAGTGGTCCATGAAAAGAAGACAAAAGTAGCATTGATCATTTAAATCACTACACCCACTGACTACATTGTCTTGCGTACAGAGAAATACAAAGTCATAAAATATTAGGATTTGCAGGCAGAAATGAGAGCAGTGTGGAAGAAAGATACCCAGACAGTTCCAATAGTAGTAGGACCAATTGGTCTAATAAAAAAAGAATCTACAATCGTATGTAAATATGTTACCAATACATGTAACTTTGTACAAATTGCAGAAGGAGCCATTACTGCACACACTGTGGGTAGGGTGCTGCAAAGAGCACTTCTGGTTGACATTAAAGATTGAAAAAATGCTAATTTCATGAACTTTAATCATACTTTGACTTAGGAATGGGGTCCATTCCCATCATGGTATTAGAAACCGAAAAGATCTGCAGAAATTAAAAAGGTTTAATATTTCAGGAATCCAAGAGTTTAGAAAAGAAATTAAGTTCTCACCTTCAGATCCCACAGGAAGACCAAAAATCCTTATATTGCATCTCCTTTCTCTATCTTCAAGAACATCAATTTTGTTTAGAAGCCATGAGTTTTGCTTTGGTAAAAATTCAGTTTGTGTTACTTCTTCTTTCAGTCTGTCATCAATATTGTTCAAGGCATTCTCCATATCAGAGATTTTAGTTTGTTGCTACTGTAACATTTCTTTAAAGACATCAGTTTGTTTGAGACAGCTGTATTTTAGATTTTCTAAATTCTCTTGAAAATCATCCATTTTCAAAGACAGTTCTTGAAGTGTAGATGTCACTAGTTGTAAGTCCTTTTCTTTTTCAGAGAAGAGTCATGTGAGAATGTTTAGAGTTGCTCATCTTCAGTCAAAATTCTGTCTTCAAGTAAAAAGTGACAGGAAAATGTTTGTAAAACTTCATAAAAATGGGAAAATAAATAGTTAAGATTATTATCTATTAGATTATAATAAGTATGACTCCCGTGCACTGGCCCAGTAATCAAGGAGCCTCAATCCTCACCGCTAACACCAGTGAGGGGCATCCACATTGGGAAGGATAACAAATACACACACAGTAAACTACAATTTCCCTTAAGAGCACACAGAGATCAAGTCAATCTGGGGCTGGTTCCTCCCTTTCTCTCCAGATCCCCAATAAGACTCCCCACTGGCACAGCTATAGGATCCAGATCTCAGCCTAGTGGTCAAGCTAAAACCTCCAGCACCCTCTCTGTCCAACCAGTGCTTTGTGTCCCTGCCAAGTAGCTGACACACACACTTTGAGATAAGAGTTATATACAACCATACAGACACTCCTGGGGAAGGCTGGCACAGGTTCTCCAGCTATGCCCCTTCCTGTCAGTCTATAAGGTAGTACCAGCTGCCACCAACCACTAGTATCAGCTACTAAAAAGGCCCTTACCAAAGGGTGTCTAATTATTACTGTGCAATATTATTATGCAAATAGTAAGTGTGTCCCAGATCTAAAGCTATTGGAGTGGCTTGGACAGTATCACTATATGCATGCAATGTACTCTAGAGCTTAGATTATCTCTACACAAAACAGCCACAGTTGAAAGGTTTAAAAATATTTAATAATAACTAATAAAAACACAAGACAATACTTCTTACTACACAGTGCTAGTCAAGAGTTCAGAGATCACAGGAAAATGCTTAAAATAAGGTTTACCTTTATAATCTCGAATCACACTTGTGCGAGTATTCATATATTCGCATCAAAAAAACTAAACTGAAAACAACGACAGTTGTCAATGTTCGAAAAGCAGTAAATCGAACAGCCGATTTGCTGAGTTTCGAACATAAATGTCGACAACAAAATTAGATAAAGCGTAATCCTCCACACCCCCCTACTTTATTATTCTAACTCCGAGATTGCACTACAGTGTGGAAAGGAACCATTTCCAACTCCCCACTATAGTGCAATCTGCCCCAGAATGTTGAATGTGCAATGAGCGAATCTCACTGTGCATTCACTCATTGCACATTCGAACCTTCTTCCGTTTGATGTTTGCAAACCTTGCAAACTGTCTTTCGACCAATTGTTGGTCGCCCGTGTGCAATACGCACATGTAAAGGCAAACCTAAAATAATACAGTAGAATAGTTCTGACATCAATACAGAAAACAGCTAGACTAAACTTACTATTTTCTATCTATATCTAAGAGCAATCACAGTTCTAAATAAACTTACATATAGAGCAAAGCAGAGTACTGGTGAGTTGTCAGTTTTAGACAAAATCCAAAATGTTCTCTCTCTGACTATGAGAAAGTCCTTTAAATTAATAATACATCCTGCTGACTCATTTTAGATTACATCATTCTTAACAATTCTCTGGTTTCCAAGGCTAACAGAAACTCAGAGTTTAACATAGCTTTGATCTTGTACCTGGTCAGGAAACCACAGTAATTAAAGACATTATATATGTAAAATCTATCAATTAACTTTGGTCTCAAAACAATAGAGAATCTACTGGTTCAGACACCACGGTTCTGAGTTTGAGTCAAACAGTCATACAAAGCTTGACTTATTAGCTTTTTGCAGCAGAGTGTACTGTTGCTACATTTTTGATGTTCAACATTTAACACATTTTTTTTCCATTTAAGAGAACAAGCCTGTGGCTTATATTAATATTTACAAATGACAGAATTATCTACAAAATTCTATCTAGCTAGGCTGGCAGCCTTCACATATCTCACAATAAGTATTTAAAACTAATATTATTTTTTTCATGTGAATAAAACTAATTTTGCAGAGCTCTAAAATGATGCTGTCTTTAGTTGGTCATCTTGGCTCCACCCCAATAGATTTTTATTTGATGTAGCCATGTACATATCACTCCTGCTGTTCTATCTTAATTTGTTTTCACTATTCTTCTAATGTATTTCTGTAATTTTGGATCAAGGTAACAGTTCATGGATGAATAAAGACCATTATAGTCCAGTCCACCTACCTGTTAAATGAGTAAATAATGGAAAAAAAACAAGGATTCATAGGTGTTTACTATTCTAACGACCACAAGGGCCTTTTTAAGCCTAGCCATGCATCCCAAATCTCTGACAAGTTCTGATACCCTTGATAAGTGTAAACATGGGCCTGGGAGATGAATCATTTACAGGTTACCTGTTTGCATTAGAGACATACTGATTTTTGATGTAAACAGAGACACCTCCACCTTTAGCCCCTGCCTGTCTAAATGTGTGGATGGCATTATAACCTTGGACTGTTGGTGTGCTCTCCGTGGCTTTCAACCAAGTCTCAGAAACTACACAGACATCAGCATTCTTTAGGGCAAACATAGCTTCCAGGGAGTGGATTTTTTTTGTTTAGGCTCCTAGCATTGAGCAGTAATACCTTTAGATTTTCTTGGTTTTGATTTACTACGTTGGAAGTACTTTCAGTTTGGCATTGCCTAAAAAAGGCAGTATGGGGGAAGACAATGTTTTAGCTAATATTCAAAAGCCTAGAGGGGAGAGGTGCAGACCATCCCTGAAAAAGCAGCTGGTCTGTTGACCATCTACTTCCAGGTTGACAAATATTGCACCCCCTTAAAATGACACCAGAAACTACGCCAATTATTAAAGTCAATCATATTTTGTTAATATTGTGGCATTATCATTGGAGAAGGTAAAATGCTGCTCAATGCTAGGCTCATACCAGCCTGAGACACATACTCCAAGAGCTCTGTGATGTCTTTCTTCATATAGTTTAGGGAGGTATGTCTTAGGTCATTTACTCCCACATGGACTATGACTGATTCATATTGGTAATTGTGGTCCAATGACCCGAGTGCATGTGTAATATGGCAGATCCTAGCCCCTAATAAGCAACTGACCATAACTTTCTCCTTACTCAGCCTGGTGAGAAGGACATCAATGTGGCTCACGATGGAGTCTCCAATGACTAGAATGTTGTATTGTGTGTTTACTTGCCTTATGGGCTTAGAGGTAGAGACTCCATGAGATGTAGCTCTATGTGTTGATATAGGTGTTGTTTTGGAAGAGTGTGCTTGGGGCTGCTGAGGGTACTTCTTATGTGTACTTTGTCTAGGAGGTCTTTTTGGTTTAGGAAGGTTACATGTAAGTGCCTCAGTATATGTGGGTCTATATGTCTGCTTTGAATTGTGTGTGATGGGTGCAGCATGTATACTACTGACAACCTTATTGACATTAGGAGTACTTTTATGTGAGAGTTTACATCCAGTGATGTTGTGTAAATACATCTCTCACATACCGTGTTAGTTTGTTTGAGAATTAACTGGTTGTTAGTAAACCTGAGGCAATTTCTGCATTGCTTCAGGATGCCCATATCTACCAAGCCAGTAACGGAGACAGTAGGAAAGTTCATATCCATGGCAACAGACCCTTTTTAATGTTCTCCGGTTCGATCCTCGGCTGGGGTTACTTCAGTGCAGAGTCTGCATATCCTCCCTGTAGTCACGTGGGTTTCCTCCCACATCTGAAAGACATGCTGTAGGTGGATTGGATACTCCAAATTAGCCCTAGGTGTGAGTGTGTGCATGTGTGTGCCTCCTGTGGAAGGTTGGGCACTGGGCTGGCAACTCAACACTGTAAACACTCCATTGCCAATCATGAGTGGACAGATGATCCGCTGTGGTGACCCCTAACCGGGAAAAAGCCGAAATAAGAAGAAGACTGTTGAAGTAAGAGTATCAATCACTGTCAGGAGTATCTAGAGTATTGTTTTATTCTCTTCTGGAACTATGTAGTATACCTGCTGTAATGAGCTGAAATACTACATTTGCACATTACTAGTAAGTTAGAAAGAAATAGTATTTATTTTAGTAAAGATGGTAATTTTTATCAATAGTTAATTTTTTAATGAAAAAAGAAGTAAGCAGATGACAAAGGCTGCCTGTGCAATAAATGAAATCTGACAGTGAGTTTAAGTGTAGATAGAACTATGTTTGGACAAAGGAAATCCATACCATCTGTTAGTAATAAATCATGGCAGTTAAATTTTATAACCTCAGTTTGTACTCCATAGAATAGATTTTTTTATTACCTATCTGTATTACATTATACGATTTTTGCTTCTTTCTGCATTCAGTATAGAATAATTTTGATTGCATAACTATAAACAGTGTCAAAATAATGTACTTTTATTGTTCTAACAAACAAGATACTAGTGTAACTAACAGTATGTTATATATATCATCAAGTTGGTGTGCTTACTTAGTGAATTGTGATTATTTTAAGGTGAATTTTTTTGAAGTTAAAAACACATTTTATTTAATTTGCTATTACAGTCTTGCCATTTATTATAATAGTGTAGCAGCAGCAAATGAAATTTATGCCCCGGGATTCAGTAAACTTTTGTGCAGGAATAGCTTATTCCTGCATGGAAGGGACCGTTCCCATGCAGCATGGCAGCGAGCCATGCATATTCATGAAGGCGTACTGCCGTGCTGCAAAACGAACACGGTTCTGTGTATGAGTGCAGGGGGTGTGTCTGAGAGCAGTGCTCCCACAATACAACCCCCCCTGCACATTTGAATTGCCATATGGCAATTTAAAATGAGCAAGAACTCTCGTAACACCCCAACCCGTCAGGGTAAGAAATCTGGACAAAGCCATAAGGGACAATCATCCCTACCAAGTCAAAAGTTGATAGAATAACAGGTTTAGCATTAGCATGGATATTCTGAAGGGTACAAATAAAAAAGCACAACAAATAAATTATTTTTCTTTTTATATATCCAGTAAAGTTTAAGCGTAGCTGCGCAGGTATGCCTGTTGCTTAGCTATGCTTAGCCCAGCTGAAACGGCACAATAAGTTAAAAAGCAATAGACATCCAGCATAAGGATAAGTACAATAGTAGCGGTTAGAGCATATGGCTTGCATGTAGTCATTCACGGTCTGAGCCTCACCAAAGTAATTTCCATTTTCTATGCGTAAACATTACAAGTCTAATTTTTTGTATATTTATGTAAGAAGTAAATTAGTTTTCTAAACCAAAGTACTGTATTAGGCCCAGATGTGAGGTGTCCATGTAATAAAGTAGTGAAACCCCCGTATAAACACAAGTGCCCCATACAGTATAGTCACACAAGAATAAATTAATCACAGCACATTGAGGGATGTCAAGGAAGGTAAATACATCTATATTATTTAATGAATGATGAATCAATCCCATACAGGTGGTAGACCAATATAATAAAATATAAGCAATGCTAAGCATTGCACAGCTATGTTGACCAGGTGTAAGCATTGTGTACATATGAATACTAAGCAATGAATAGCCCAGCTAAGTGGATTTGCCCATTGTTAATCATTGCTGAACCTGCCCCTTTAAGCACTGCCAACCTTATCAAAGCAGGTTTGCCCGTAGCTTAGCTTAGCTCAGCATTTTCAAAACCATTCAATCATGGCAAAGGGTGGGAAACTGGCCATATTTAAACCCCGCAGGTGGGAATACAGCTCATAACTGGTTGTAACTCTCCAGTGTAGGCAGTATGGCAGGTGTTGGAGAGGGCATTTGCTTTTGGGTGCAGCGCTGAGGCATACAGGAGTCCAAGGTCATGGTAGGGCTCCTGGTAAAAAACCATGACATGAGACTACTGCAGGACCAGTACCAGGGCTCCCAATATAAAGCGGAAGCTTGGAAAAGTCTTGACCATGATCTCACCAGTGCCACTGGTATCCCTTGGACTGGTGAGCAGACCCAGCACCACTATACCGACTTGAAACGGAGGAAGAGGAAGCTCTTGGAACAGTGGGTCCAAGAAACAAGAGACAGGGGAGATGTCCCAGCAGTGTGTAAGTATTCATAGCAATAACTGTTTACAAAAGTCCAGCCTGTGTATGTGATGGATAGGTATGCATAAATGTTTCTCTATTTTCATTACAGCTGCAGCTGAGCAGGCTGTGAACCAGGAAGCGCATGCCAGCAGGTTGCAAAGGCTGAGTGGTGAGGCTGGTGAGTAACAATCCTACTTGTAGTAGTCATACCAAATAAATGTAAAGGAGTAAAATGTCATCTGGCAGTATAAAAAAGTGTATGGTTTCTACTGAATAAACTAGACAATATGACAGTAATAGTCCCATATAGGTCATATTTAAATAAAAGTGTAACTGCCTGACAATAAAGTTCTAAATCCTGGACTGGTTGTGTTTACTCTGGTATTGTATGGCCTCTCATGTTGCATTCACCAAGATCTGATATGCAAATAGTACTGTTGTGCCAACTGTTTCTCACACTGTGCTACATAAAAAATATGTCTGGGAAAGTCTGTATAAGAATGTAATTACAAGGTCAGATTGTATAACCAAGAGAGACTTAGACAGAAAACACTGAAGGTAAAGACAGCACTTTCTAAATAGTTCACTCTGATGAAACACAAATTGTTGTATATTTAGCACACACAGCCATGGTTCAAATCCTGGGAGTGGTAGTAAGCTGTATGCTTAATTTTAACTAGGAATCTGGAAATATGTGTAGAAACGGTCAGGTAGTGTTAACAAACATTCCACATCACAGGTCTACCAGGTAAGAGAAGTATAATGTAGCTATAAGACAGTTGAAGTATACACTGTGTACAAGCATACGACTGCCCAACCCAAGGCCATAGGGTATTGTAATAATACCTGTAGAGTAATGATTAAAACAATGAACATTAAAGTTGTGAGTACTGCAAGGATATGCAAGTTAATTGACATCTCTCTCCCCCACACCATATCTGCAATAATAATCTAAACACACAAATCAATGGGAATGTTTTACACCAAACCTACTGTTGGGACATATGTCCTATTGTTCAACAAATATTGAAATGTGTTTCTATTAATGTTCCATGTTGAAATGCTATCATTGGTGGCCTGTTGCTATCAATGTAACCTGCATGCTGTTGTAATGGCCACTGTGGTTCCATATATGCATGTATTCTGTTTGATATGCAACTATTCCAAATCTGTTGTTTTGGGTTAATGGGAATATCTATGCATGCTATAACTAATCTTGAATTGTGTTGACTATTACTAACCCACATATGTTATAAAACTGTAACACCATAGCACGTTTGGGAAGGCCGGTCCCAGTGGACCCACCTCTCCCACCTCATCTGGCCGTGGCACCAGGCCCCAGCACATCTGGGAGCCACCCCGGGAACTCCTTGTCTGCTGGTCCTGCACTACCTTTGGGTAGAACTACCTCAGGGGATGGGGCTCGTCCCACCCTGGGAGTGGGCGCAGACAGTATACTATCACCTGAAGCCAGGTCCGGGGTTTGGTGCATAGCGAGCTCCGAAAGGAGTTTGGAGATTTGCTATGCCAGCTTGAGAGCCACATGGTACAATCAGAGGGTCAGCCTGCCCCTCCTCCTCAGCCCCAGCACAGCCACCTTCGGGGCCATGAAGGTGCAATGGTGACTGCCCATGGGTGGGGACCTCGGTCCCACTGTTTCCATTTGTGGGCTCATGGGCTTCCAATTTCCAAACGCCCCTTCCCGTTCAAGGTGTTTACCCCCCACATGTGTCATATACCACCCATATATGCTGTGTTGTCTGTCTTCCTAGCCAACCTACCTCCCCAAATATACCTGCTATCCTCCCACAACATCCCACTCTCACCTTTAAAAAAAAAAAAAAAAAAAAAAGGCAATTTGTTCCCCCAAAAAAATTCACCCCATACATAGCCGACCATTTCGCACACATGTCCACTGGACATATGTAATCGGGTGCAGTTGGCTTCACAACACATTACTGCTGTCTTCAACCCTCTCTCAGGGGTTTGACTGTCCAAATCTACCCCCAAATTCAGTATATATGCACAGCTGTTGCTGTAGAGGAAATGAACAGCTATGGACCTTCCCTACACCCATATTGCATATTCCTAGCTACTTTCCCTGTTGTCTTTCCTCCTGCATTCCCCCTTTTCATCATTTTCCTATCACCACTTTTTTCTTTTCTTTTAAAGAAATTAGGGTGGGGGGTAAGTGGTAGTAAGCTCTTTTTAGCAGTAGTAAGCGGGATTAAGCCTGTTTGCATGGTGCTAAGCAATGCCTACACAGATTAAGCACTTTTAAGGCTATCTGTAAGTATATTTAACCAGAAGTTAGCATTGCTTACTGCCGTGCAAACCCACTTACAACTGCTTAAAAATGCCTTAATCACTCTGTATCCAACAGCCCTTGTTCTGCCCAGCAACAAAATAATCAGCCCTTGCAAGTCTTGAACCCAGGACCGTGCACACCATAGCCACAGCAATTTATCACTAAGTCAATCTACATTCCCTCCACTGGTTATGAGAGTGCGCGTGTTACCTGTATTTTGGCAATTCATCTAGTTGGAAAGAAAACCCCACTTCTAATCATTAGTAAGGGCAAGAAAGATAATCTTGAAAGTGTTTCAGGCATTTACATTCTTGAAACTGAAAACGCCTGGTGCACACAAGCAGTTATAAGGAAGTGGGTCGATGTAATGCTGCCACTTGTTTTGCGAGGTGGCGAAAGAGGTCTGCTAGTCTGGGATTCAGCCAGCACTCACCACGCTAAAGAAATGAAGAAATTCCTAGCACGGAGGGGAATAGATCAAATAATGATTCCTGCAGGACTGACTGCCTATTTCCAGACTCTTGATATTTAAATAAACAAGCCATTCAAGGACCATTTGCGCATGGAACTCAATGACTACATTGAAAATAGGATAAGAAAAATCATCATGGAAAATTTGTGAAGCCTAGCCTGCAAGAGGTCGTGACTTGGGTGAAAAATTCATGGGATAAAATCACTGACAGCTGTTTTGCCAGTGCACTATGAGCAGGCTACTTGGACAAACAGTTCTCATTTAAGGAGAGCTCTCTTGCTAGGCATGACAGATTGGGGACAGTGGTGCTACAGGAAATGGAGTCGCAAGAAATTCAGGCTGAAATTCGGGGGATGGACACTTATGACAGTGTTCCAGAAGAAGATGACATGACTGTATTTGAACTGCTGTGAATGCCAAAGTACAGATATTCTGAAGTTGAAATGTTTGTTGCACTGTTTTTGTAGAATTCTCACGCAACTGTCAACACATTATTAGAACTGTTGTCCAATAATAGAACAGTATGAAATTAATGTCAATTTGTGTACATGAATAAATGTTGATTTTTATACATGAATAAATGTTGATTTGTGTTCATTAATAAATGTCAGTTTTTGTACATGAATAAATGAATAAAGGTAGGTTGTTGTACAGTGCGGGTAAATAAAGCATCCCCTGATAATAAGCCCTAATGCGTATTTTGGTGGGAGAAAGAATATAAGACCCGGTCTTATTTTCGGGGAAATACGGTACACACACACACACACACACATATATATATATATATATATATATATATATATATATATATATATATATATATACATAAATATATGACAGCTACAAAGATATGGCAATCTGAGGGTCATGCTGCTGCATACTGGAATTCTAAATCTGGAAACTCACTCACTGGAAGTATTCCTTAAAATGGGGAATAATGACATTTGTGCTGTAACAGAGACCTGGATAAAGGCAGCAGGAAGCAACCCTGCAGTAGCAGCCTATACATACTTCCACAACATTTGGCTACAGAACATGGACCGAAGCTCCAAAGGTGGTGGTATTTTCATATTCATAAAGGATGCACACACCTTCAGAGTGGTAGACCAACATTATGCATTACAGATCCTGCAGGCATAGCTGACATTGGATAAGACAGTGGTTCAAGTTGTAGCCTGCGATAGGTCCCCATACATTTCACAAGACTCACACTCAATGTCCATAAACACCTTGGAGAGTATTAGTGTCCATCTAACACTCTCATACTGGTTGACTTCAACTAACCCATCATCACGTGGGAAAGCTACTCATGTACCGATGCACATGCCCATCACATCGACCTGGTCCTTCCTAACATGGCCAACTGTTGCTCTACACCAATAGTCAACACCTCACTTGTTATATCTGAACACAAAGTAATCACGTTTGGAAATCCACAGCTATCCTGCCCCCTACTGCACAGGTGCCCACCATGAAAAGCCTTTCCAAAGCTAACTATGGCCTCAGAAAAGCAGAGGTGGTTAACCTCATGTCAGCCATGCAAATGGAGACTAGTTGGATGACAGCTGAATCAAACAATGCACTATGAACACGTACACAAATGCATGGATACCACCCTACCCAATACAAACAGGACCCTCACTTCCAAAGAAAGGAAGCTGATCTGGTGGTCCACTACCATAAAGAAACTGTACAACAGAAGGAGGGAACTGATGTGGAATAAGGTGAAGTCTCAAGACAGGAACTAAACCCTTTTCACCCTCAATGAATAGTTGAGATCCCTCATCAAATACTACAAAGCTAGCTGTGAGAACAGACTTGGAGCACATAGTAAAGACAAGCACAAGGCCTCATACAGTTATGTAAAGAATCTCCAAGGCAATACCAAAAATTGTTCTGTGCACCTAGACAATGGTACCTCCCAGACTGAGCCAACAAATAATGCCAATATACTGGCTGGCATATTGAGTGCAAACAGTACCCCTCACTCCCCCAAAGGGCCAATCTCAATACCAGTACACCACCAGGCACCCAGTATTACTGCAGCACAGGTTACAACACCACTCTCCAAAGCCAAAAATACAGCCTCTATGGGACCTGAGAATGTTCTACATGAACTACAGAGTGACCTGGCACCTTACCAGTGTGCCCTGTTAAAGCACAGCCTCACCTCAGGATTTGTCCCTACTGAATTGTGCACTGCTACAGTCACCCCTCCCCACAAATGAGATGTAACTACAGACCCTGGGAAATACCACCCCAACTGCCTGACAAGTCTGTTATGTAAAGATATTGAATGTATCATCATGCACCTAATAAACATGGATATGGGAATCTACAGGCTCAGGATCCCCACAGTTTACTTTTGTGAAGGGTAGGTCATACCTGCTCATTCAACCTGGTCAGCATATTGCCGTCAGTCAACTGAGCTGTGGATGAAGGCAAGGTGACACCTACAGCCTACATTGGTCATGCCAAAGCCTTTGATAACATTCCCCACTCACTAGGCTCGGCATCAACCCCTATATCACTAGGTGGGAACAGAGGCACAGGAGTTGAGTGGACATACTGATGTCATACATTGAGACAGTTGCAGATGTCACTGGGTTTGTTGTAACATCCTTTATGAGTTATATGATGTTGGTAATACCAATAGATGTGAGTATTTACTGACTGCAATCCCCAGAGTCCACAACTTATATACCAAGGACACCAACTGTCTGGTGATCACACAAAACATGACAGGCAGACATGTGGCCAGTCTGTGGACAGTGTGCCAGTGGAGTGGTATGTCAGAGAAATATCACTGTGAGTCATGACATCACACACTAAATGCATGTCAACACAAACCCTGTCAAGCTATCAGTCCACCATGTGTATAACAGCACTGATGACATAAAATCTGTTCAAAAATCTGTGGATATGTCCTCCATGTTGGTTGGCTATCTCCACATGTTCTGCCCTGTGATGTATTGCCAGCCACTGTATGTGAATCTGTAGGCCAAGACCACCACCTCTGTAACGTCCCTTACACAGGCAAGGAAATGGGGCAAGGCCCACATTAAGGAATGTCCCATATGTCGGAACTAGCACCAGTGTCCAGGCCCACAGTACAATACAATGTGGCCACCTACATATGATATGGACATAGCAAAACCTGACAGCTGCACATCTGTACAGAGGATAAACAGAAAGTAGATAGCGAACAGGTTATGCATTAGGATGAGTGTATTGAAAGATACACATCTGAAACTGAAAGGTATGCCATTACTACATGACAGCAGTCCCCAATGACATGTCCAAGAACATAGTAGTCTACAGTTAATATCAACATATCAGATCAATATCCAATAGGAGATACATATAAACATACAGCTCAAACATGTAGAACACAATACTAGCATATTATGTACAGGGGAATTAAGTACACTTATTAAAGATGTCATTACTCTGCTATTTCATCCGTCTGGAATGTGATCACTAGTTACCAAGGCTAAGCTATGCTTAGCAGGTGTAAGCATTGCTTAAATTTAAATGCTAAGCAGATTTGCACACTGGTAAGCAAAGCCCATAGCTGGCTTTAGGCACCAACAAACCCTGCGGTCACTGGGGGCCCCCTGTTCCAGGGGGGCCCCCCAACCACAGCATGTTGTCTTACCTTGAGATTTTAGAATATGTCTGTCAAACCAATAAAAGCTAGTAAAGCCAATTTTGTGTACTTAATAAAGAAGATGGGTAATAATTTGTATTTATATCTCCTTTAAAACTGAAAGATATATTTGGTTATAGTAACTGTGTTTGTGTCAAGCAACAGGCTTCACAATTCCATTAAATATTTTACCCCTGACATATTACCCTTGGCTTAATTAAACTCTGTTAGTGGACATTCACTCCTCTAAAACTAACAACATAGCCAACTTTAGGTATTTGAAATACCCGTGGGTGCAAGGGGGGCCCCTTAGTCATCTTTGACTGTGTGTGGGGGCCCCACAGAAATTGCTGCTGGTTGGAGAAAAATGAGGAGAAAAAAATGTAGTAATTTCCTGATTATGCTCTTTACTGTGAACAGGTTTGTAAAATGACCCTGATAGGATAAAACTGATAATGAACATAAGCAAGGTAAGCACTAGAGAGATCAGCAGTCCAGAGTGACTGAGATCAGTGTAAACATTGGATTTTAAGAAAAGCTGATGCTTTTAATCTTAAGGGATGGTTTCTCTTTCAGGGAATTTTATAAACACTGACAGAACACCAGCTACTAAAACTTTCCACTTATTTGCAGAAGAATTCAGTGCAACATCTATAATAGCAGAATAAAGGCTCAAAATAATGAACAAGTTCTAAATATTCCTCTAATTAAATTAAAAAGTTAATAGTATAACACCTTTTGCATCGGCTTTCATTTTTTGGACAATAAGTATAAAAGTCTAATGTCTGGATTTATTAACTGTCTGTAATTCTGAATGATTTACAAGTAAATCAAACTTTTTACAAAGGATAGAGCAAAACTATGAGAAAAGTCAAGGAAAGTAAATAAAAGTGACTTACCCTGCTACCGTTTGAAGACTGCTAAATGACAATTACTGATCATGTTGTGCCAGTACCAGTGTTGTACAACATATTGCAATTTGCTGAAAAAAGTACAAAAATGGTATTGCTATGGCTTATGCTTATGTCTGCGCGCACGCGTTTCTGTGTGTGTATAAAAACATCAGTGATTTTTGTCTGTGCACACACCCAATAATGCCAGAATACAGACATTATTCTTCTGGGTATCAGTAAAAAAATGTAGCTAACAAGCAATTATATTTTATCTTAGATCTTCTAAGAGTCTGGGGGCCACACTCTCCACACTGTATATCTGGATCCATGGGGCTCCCTTAATCATCCTTGACTGTGGGGGCCCCACAAAAGTTGTTGATGGTTGGGGAAAATTAGGAGGAAAAATGTATTACTTTTCTGATTACGCTGTTTAACCTGAACAGGGGTGTGATATGAGCCTGTTAGGATAAAGCTGATAATGGCTCTGCTCTCAACTGCACCCATTCTGAAACCAGCCCTACTCAGATATGTGTGTGTGTGTGTGTGGGGGGGGTTATTACTTATTTAATTGCCATCACAGTCAAACCTTAGATGTGTGCACGAGGCCATTATAATTTGTGTTTGGGCTGAGGACAATGTGGTCATTGTTTCTTTTATTTTTCTCACAGACTTCAGAGGTATACAAAGAAGGTTACTATAGTTTGTGTGGAGGACAGTGTACTGTCCAGGTGCAACAAAGTAAAATACATTACTATAATTTTTGTTTCACTTTCCTCACAATCACACTTCAGACATGTATGCAGGTAGCTTGCCTTTGACAGTTCAGGTTGAGGAATGAGGAGGCACCTCTGTATATGTATGTCAGCAGTCATTTGAAATACATGACTGTAGAAATTTGAACCTCTGCTTTCATCCCAGTCTAACACCAGAGGGATGCATAGGCAGTCTTTATGGGGGGTTAGGGAGGCAGGCAGTTCTAAGATAAGACTTGTGTATCCAGACAACAACTGGCTTGTTAGTTTATTGTGAGTTATTGTTTTGTCATCTTTGAACATTAAGCCTTTGGTACAACTTATGTCTTCATTGAAAGAAAAAAAAAAGACTGAAATTATTTTCTTACTAGTGATTTTGTTTTGGCCACCATTGGTTGGTAAAATGCTCTAAATGTATTTCAGAACATGCATAAGCCAG